>NW_017971432.1:1454094-1662453 GCF_001907595.1 Talaromyces atroroseus
CCCCCTTCCCCTGGGGTTTTGCGTGTCTTGATGCCCGATGCCTTTTTGCTTATATAATTGAGACGAGAAATGGAATATCAATATATAAAGAAAATGCACGTGTTTGCTTTATGCCTGCTGGGCCTAGCGTCAGCTGCAGTTATCCAGAAACGCGATGATTTCGGTGACGGTGAACCCATCGATGAGGCTACTGGCAAGGGCGCCTCTATTCTCGGTATGAATGGATCTTGTCTTGTGTGAAACGCTGATAAGACCACTACCTAGGTACTAACCAGGATTTAGGAGGGACAAATCATCAATTGGATCTCCAGAATCCGGCCAACCTGGGCCAGCAGAGTACCGATGCTGGCTACGTGCCCAACTTGAAATGGAGTTTCTCAGACTCCAAAACAGACATCTACCCGGGGGGCTGGATGCGTGAGCAGGTTGTCTCTGATATGCCGCAGAGTACTGACATTGCCGGCGCACAGCAACATCTACAGAAGGGCGCTATTCGTGAGCTGCACTGGCACCGCACTGTATGTCTTTTTTTGATATCTACCTACCAACCTTGACCAGTCTAGCTGCAGGAGTACTAAGAGCCCAGGCCGAATGGGGTTACCTGTACAACGGATCTATTCTTTTGTCTGCAGTCGACGAACAGGGTCGATATCAGATTGATACGCTTGTGGCCGGTGATGCTTGGTACTTCCCAGCCGGTATTGCGCACACCATTCAGGGACTGGATGATGAGAACGAGTATCTGCTTGCTTTTGACGATGCCGATTTCGAAGCTCAGGGGTATGAAGAACCGCCTTGCATGCTTTTATTTGATTATATATATAATGTATACTTGTTCTAACGGCACAAGAACAACTTTCATGGTCGACGACTGGGTTGTGCATACACCCCGGGACATCCTAGCCCAGAATCTCGGGGTCCATGCCTCAGTGTTTGACAGTGTCCCACCAGTTTATCCCTATATCCTGAATGGCACCGTCAGTGCAGACACGAATGACACTAGCACGCGTGTCGGCAATAGCTCCTTTGTGTATCATGCCCAGGACCATCCTTTGGAAAACATTGCTGGCAGTGGAGGCACATACCGGCGTATCGATTCGTCTACATTCCCCGTTGCGACGACTCTTGCAGCTGGCATTTTCTCACTGGAGCCAAAGACCTTACGGGAAATGCATTGGCATCCGAATGTAACGCTCTCTCTCTCTCTCTCTCTTTAATCCTTCCTTAACAGTTAACTCCATCACTGACTAATGCGAAATTGATACACAGGGTCAGGAATGGCTATACTTCCAAAAAGGAACCGCCCAAGCAACCGTGTTCATTGGAGGTCAGAAAGCGCGCACCTATGATTTCCAGGCTGGCGACGTTGGGGTTTTCCCAGTCAATAGCGGTATGGCCGTCTTTTCTATCATCTTTTTTTTTTTTTTTCTTTTTTTTTTTCAAGCAATGGCACAAGAAGCTAATAAAATATGCAGGGCATTATATCAAGAACACGTCCGAGGACGAAGAGTTAATCTGGGTCTCGATCTTCAAAAGCGACAAAGTCGAGGATATATCACTCACGCAGTGGCTGGCCCTCACGCCACATGACGTCGTTGCCACTGTTCTGAACATCCCTGTTTCGGTGGTCGACCAGTTGAAGACTCAGAAACAGGTTTTGATCAGTGGTTAGCAGTCTAACGACATGTTTAGAATAATGCAGCAGCATGGACAAGATGGTACCAGCGTCCCTACGTAAGTGTTGATCTCGTGGTAATATGATAGAGCATTTTATATGTTTTTTATCTTCGTACAATTATAGAGACGATGGATACAAATGGCAAGGGAGATAGAAATAGAGAAATGTTGTATCTAGCAATTAAACAGTCCACCATGTAAACGCCCGCCCGCTCTAAGGAAAGAGAGAGGGGAAAAAATAGAGAAAATAATAATCAAACAGCCTCCGACCGTCTAGATCGAGTCCTGCTACCCATCGATGCAGTTGTGTCCGCCCTATATATGCCAGATGCCCGCCCGGAAACACCTGGTGCATTGCTAATATTCGACTCTCGACGACGGAGACGTCGTTCCGCATCTATCCGTTCTTTCTCATGCAGAGATTCAGACGGAAGAAGAATTGCTCGATCAAGCGCGTATGGTAAGCCACGGTGTCGACCACGGATTTGCATGGCGATAATAACGAGTTTGGAGATAACCCTGAACTGACTGGAGAAGGATGCATCTGTGGTGGGATAGCCCATGGACAACCCAACTGTTCCATAGGCCGAGACAATCTCAAACAGAACCGCGAACAGATTAAAGGAAGCAGCCTCAGAATTATTTTCCAATCGATCGCCTTCAACAATGGCAATGATAAACAGCCCCAAGAAAATGTACCATAAATCGAAACTCAATTGCCGACGCAAATGCGCTCCAATGTAGCTAGGCTCTTTGGTCGCGTCGCCGTCGTCATCCTCATCGCTTGGACTGTATATACCGAGACTTCTTTCCTCGTACACGTTGGTCCGTCGCATGGAGATGGCGATAGGGAAAACAGAGATGTACATCATGATCATATAGGAGACCTGAATAGCAGGGTGCAAAGCAGCGATGTCGACTACACCAAACCCAGCCGTCCTAGTCGAAAATGCTTGGAAGAGACCGTCTAGAATGCGATACCCCACTGGAATGCCGGTGATAATAGGGTCGTTTAACTAATAGATTGTGTTAGCAAGGAGAAAGAGAGAATGAGACACAGAGACCTTGAAGAGAACAGAAGGAATATCAAAAGATATGAGGATACTCACATCAAGTATAATAAAGAAGATCAAGTCCACAGCATTCAATACGACCAGAATAGCAAAAAGCCACCATGTAGCATTGCGAGGAAACAACAAGGTGAAACATCGGCGAGGATGGTCTAGTAGAAAACGAAGTTCCTCCCACAGAGCGCTGCCAGACGTTGTAAACTTTGAAAGAATCCAGATCACGAGGCGGAGCATGCAAGGGAAACCCGTGTTACCAATGACAATAAGAAAACTCATGACGAGAAGGGGCCAAATGGCTTCGTAGAAAGAATTCATGGAGTCAGGGGTCAAGGTGAAGCCCACATCGTTGAAGGCCGACTGTGGTGTGAAGATACCCCACCATGGACGTCCTTGTCCATCAGAAGTTACCACAGACCCGTATTTTTCACTGGTCATAATCCAGGGCAGGAGACACACAATGCCGAACAGGTGGAAGCCGACAAAATAGCCGACCAACACAAGTGCCAGTGTTTTGAGGGCTCGGTACTCGATGCCACCGAGTTCTTCGCGTTGCTCCTCGGTCAGAGCAACGAAGGCGGAATTTCTACCGACTGTAGCATTCCAGCTCAAGTACGGCAAGGTATCCTTGTCTTGCTCCTGAGTTATCGACCTGAAAATACCATTGATGGTGCCCCTTCGAGTTCGGGTTCTTAATTGGTCATTGTCACCATCATCGCGGCCCGTGGTACGTCGTGATTCAACACGAGGAAAATGAGTAGTTGCCGTTCTGAAACGGATGATGTCCGGCTCGTTGATGGTGATATGGTTAGAAAATTCGTTCGTCCCGCCTTGTTGCTGTTCATCGTCGGCTGGTCGAGCCTTGGGACTGGTGGGCTGGTTCTCAACAGCTTCGTTCAGGGCCTGGGGCATACCGCCCCGATCATACTCTCGGGGGCTGGGAATTCGCAGCGTATCTTTGTCTGTTCGCTGGTGCTCCAGAAAAGCAATATGATGCTCGGGACTCCGTTGGGATGGAAGACGCATGCCCTCAACCTCGGATAATGGAGATGGCGTAGGCAGCTTTGGAAGGCCATCGCTCTCGCCAAGGCCATTGCGGGTTTTACTTGATGAACCCGTTTCGGAATTTGCATCTGCATCCGGTTTGGGGGCATGCACCGTATCGCGCGCTTCCCCGTCCTCGTTGCGCAGGACAACAATGGACTGGCCACGCACGCCCTGTCCTTCGAGCGCATTGCTCTGCTGGTCTCTTCCAGTCGTAAATGTCCTTGTCTTTGTGCGGCGCAAAGCACGCGCATCTCTCACGACGTGTTGAAAACGCTTTTCGAACCAATAAAGCCGCACAAAAACAACGAACGTATGGATGACGATAGGGTTGGTCCACATGGCTATAATATACAGAAAAATCTGCGCATAGGTCGGAACCTGGTTGAAGTTGACGGTGTTGAGTCCACTCTGCGTAGCAGCACCGCTAGCAAAAAATAGAGCATCGATGTATGCCATGTTGCTCCCAGGATACACTACCACAGATCCAACGATGGCCCATAGTATAAGATAGCAGTAATGCAGCGTAATGAAATTGTATTTGACGTCACGAAGATAAGGAATCCTATCGTGCAAAAAGGTCAGGGCTCTGACGACTGGGCTGGCTATCGATTGGACGTTTCGAAGTATCGAGGTTCCCCTGCTAACAGTGCGATCGTTGCCGGGGCTCTCCATCGTGCCGGCGAAGCTAGTAGTAGTTGGAGATAGGGTGAAATCTTAGAAGAGAAAGAAGCCAATGGCTCCTTCGCGATTCAGTAAGAGGGGATCCGGCACTCCAACAGATGCGTGCACTCGAACAAATCGTTTGCCCAAGCTAGTTGGTCGAGTGGCGAGCCGAACGACTGGTTTCAACCGAATGGTTGCTAATCCTCAGGAGCAGCCAGCCCGCGCTTCAAAGTGATGAATCGGAGCAGAGTCAATATCATGTTGTCTGTTAAAGGAGCCAAGAGACGAAAGATGTCAATGCAAACGGCGACATGGGAGAGGTCTGAGAGTCGCGCGGTCGAGTACGAGTGGTGTGCCACTTGAGACAAGACAACCTCGAGGGAGACGGTGGCGTGAGGCGGTCAGGAGCTATAGATAGATGGGATATATAAAAAGAGAAGAAGGAATAAAGGAGGCTACGCGGTCAATGCTGGGGACGGCACGAGTGGTCGACTGGAGAGAGGAAAGGGGAAAAAAAAAAAAGGATGCATGCATTAAAATTATTCTGCTGCGACTTCAAAGAGAGACGCGGCCTGGCTGGCACGTGCACGCCGCTAAATGCGCCTTCGGGGCGGATCAGCAACGTTTCCTTTTATGTTTCTTCCCGCACAAATTTATATCCGGCTTCCCTTTCGTTACGCCAAAGAAAGTCAAGTCAAGATAGATCCTATTTACTCGTCTGTTTATTCGCCCATCCTCTCACAGCAACTAACTACTAACTCTCATTCACAGCGTTCGCCAGCAGCGCTTGCTGGGAGCAAAGACTGGCTTGCACGGAGGGCGGGTTGCTACTGGCGTCGCCCCAGTTGGCCGATCCCAAAGCTTGACCGGCGGAGGTGGAGTTGTCCGAGAGAATCTAGCAAGAGGCCGTCAGTAACGGGGTGCTGCTAGGATGGGCAGGGGGTTGTTTCTCGTCATACATAGTAGCCTGGGTCGACAAAATGCCACCAGTCATCGCTACGGAAAGCATTATCATCGGACTGGCTGAGAGGGTCATTCCAACCCGTGTTCCGGGTGTCAAAATGGGCGTGCTTTGACCATGATACATACACTTTCGGATGGTCGTTGTTTCGGACACCGCTGGGGTTAATCGCTTCGCCGGCATTGACTTGCTCCGTCGTAAGGGTGTTCTGAATATCTCCCCAGGCGAGATCGTGGTATCCGCTGTGAGCCGAAAGCAATGCCCGACTGGGAGCCCAGGAGTTCTGGGCCACGTCCTTGGTATGAATGATAATAACACGCTCCCAGTCGCTGTTCAAGCATTGTTAGTTTGCCTATGGAATCAGCGAAGGGACAAGGGAACAGGCGCGCTCACTAGTCATGTCCTGTATCGATGACATCTGCCACCTCAGCTCCATCTTTCTGATAGAACAGGTTATATACGACTCGGACTTCGGTATCATTGCATTGTCTGAAAGTGTAGTAGATCGGGAAAGCCGGACCGGGGTTTCCAACTGCCACATCAGGCTGGCGGCAGGCACAGCCCACGTCTGGATACTCACACTGGGGTGCTGGAGGAGTTTTGTGAGCCGCATCGTAGATGTCAGGTGTCGAGACATTGCCGCTGAAAGCCCAAACGGGATAGCAGGGGGGTTGGTTCATTGCCTGGCCGAAAAACCACATTGGCGCATACATGACGGCGAGGTCGACCGCGTTGCTGGTGAGAAATCCGTTCATCTCATCGTTGCTGATGGAGGTGGCCGCCAGGGCATTCGAGGCCAAGGCGGCGACAGCAGCGGCCGTAATCACAGCGTCCATCTTGAACTAGTTATGTCTGGAGGTAAGAAGGCACGACTACTGCTTGAGAACAGATCAACATTTATATAGAGCGCTAGAGGGACAGTCTTTGCTGGGCAACTACTAGATATCAGGCGAGCCGGCATGGTGCTACACAACATGGCCCTTCTGAACAGGTAAGCTATTAGTGTTTTGACTACGTTTTGGCTCTGATGTCTATTAAGCGTGAGGAGCGCATGTTCGCCAGAGAGCGAGTGATTGTATCTCGAGACTGTCTGTATGCTTGGAGCGTTATTAATCCCAAAATTATATTGTATGCCTGTAGAGCGGCTCGCTACAGTGTAGATGACTGCGGTGGTCAGATGACCTGCCCCAACAACTTCACGTGGTCCCGTCCATCGCTTCATGACTTCTGCCCTTCTTCTCAGCTGCTTGACTCGCCCAGCGTGTGGCCATCATCATCCAGCCTGTCGCTCTGCTCGTCGAGTTCCGACCACTTCGGCTTCCCGTCGTGAACCTCCACCAGACGTCTGCTGTAGAATATGTGGCAGCTTGGAACACAGCTCAGTTCACGGTTCAAAGGAGGTCAGAGAGAGAGAGAGAGAACAAAAAAAAAAGCAACTGAAAATGGAACAACTCACTTGATGTCAAAGACCTTCCGCCGCGTTGAATGCTCCTCTTCCGTGTGACCGAGATCTATCAGCTCCGGAAACACCAGGCACATGTTTCGCCCTTCATCCATGATTGGCGAGTTACAATTCGCACAGTACACCTTGGTCGGGAGTTGATATTCTTTGCTCTGTTCATGCGACGAGTAAAACATCAACGAATCTGTGCCTCGCTTAAAGCGAATGTCGTCTTTCTGGAAGATCGCACACCACTGGAAGGGCGCAGCTAATTCGGAGAAAAGACTTTCAGTTAGCTCGTCTCATCCAAGTAGTGTTGCATAATTTGGCAATGCTGTATCTAAGGGAACAGGTCAACTTGCCATGGAGAACTTGACAGGCTCGGCAATGGCAGTATTTGGCTGCCAGCGGTCGCTCCCTCTTGATCTGGTATTGCACACGCCCGCAGTGGCACATGGCCTGCCACTTGAATGGGCCAAATTGCTCGTCCTTCTGGAGATGATAAGGTGCGCGAAACTTCCACGACTCATCTTTGTGGCGGTACGATGGATCGGGCTCCTCGGACCTGTCTAGATGGGACCTTGAAGGAGAAATGGTGTCGTTTACCATGCTGGCAAGATGTCCAGTATATTCGTCTTTAACACTGCGGTCGTTGCGATGCAATTGAGTTAAACTGTGAAACTGGTGGTATTGTGCGGAGAAAATACTGGATAGTGGTGTTGTTGTTGTTGATCGTATACAAGCACGCCTATACCCGATCAAGGCTGGAGACTGCTGACAGATATAGAAAACTGGGCGGAGCATTGCCATACGTGCACATTGGATCTTAAAGTACGACTGGTTTTTATATTTCTTCAGAGCAAGAAATCACTCCAAGTCGAAGTTGGCTGTTGGAAGGCATATCGTGATGATGATGTCATGGCGATACTCCTGGCCAAAATATCGCCAAACGCAACTAACCCGAAAATTATGGCGATATAGATACAATTCTCCCAATTCCGGTAAATTCAGCTGCAGCATCAAAGGCTTGTTTCCAGTCACCCAGACCAAAAGACATGGTCTCAACAAAATCAGGGCTCCTAGGGAGAAGGCCCCTTTCCAGCATTTGCACAAAGAGGAGAATATCATTTCTCTCATACATCAATTTCCCCCTAAGCGAGAGATTTCTCGCCATGAACTGCCAATTCACAATGGGCTGTGCCACATAGCCCATCAGACTGCAGCGTCCTTCATACCTCAATGCACTGACAGCACTCTTCAGGTGGGTTGATTCTGCTGCAGCGGGCGGAGCAAGATCCAATACTGCGTCAATATTGCCAAAGGCCCGTAGTGCGGCCGTGTCTGCTATTTCATCGCCTGACATCTTCACTGTCTCGATAGTAGCCGATGGTAAACCCTTTCCCACATGCGCCTTGAGTCTTGCCAGCTCCTTGTCGTTTCTACCCATGGCAATCACCCTCGCGCCCATCGCGGCAGCAACGTGTACACCTGCACCCCCAAACCCGCCGGTAGCCGGACAAATAACCACCGTCTCGCCTGGCTGGAGCTTGATATCACGCAGCCCACCAAATGGCACGAGCAGGTGGCCCAGATAAACCAGGTCCCTGACCGAGTACCCAAGTTCCTGGCACAATCTAACCTCATCAAGCGCGATGCAGTTCTCTAACGGTGCCTTTACAAACTCTGAGAATGACCCGTTGCGCCACACATCACGCGACAGCTTCCGGCTGCCGTCAGTCATGCCATCGTGAATGCCGAAAAGGAACTGGTTGCTTGGGTCGTCGCGCCCGCGGATAACACAGTCGATCCAAACAAGTTGGCCAGGCGTTAGAGTAGTAGCGTCCTCGCCCACTGCGACAATGCGGCCAATAGAACTATATCCGCCAATGATTGGCGTTGGAAAGGGATAGGTGCGCTTTCCGTTATAGATCTCACGGTGGTAAGATAGTACTCCAGCCTCGAGAACTCGACAAACCGCAGTACCGAGAGTGGGCTGTGGCGTAGGAAGGGTTTCGAGTTGCAAGTCGGCCCCTCTTTCTCTCAAAAGAAGGGCTCGATGTTGCGGTGGAAGATGAGATTGCATGGTTGATGACTGATGATGGTGATGATAGTCAAGAAAGATGCGCCGGCAGTCAGAGATATATATGCATATATGCACACTAAAGAAAAGTTGAAGGACAGAAGTTTGTTCATGACGAACTTCATCTAATTTATACTTGAATTCTAACAAGTCAGAATATATATGCTAAATCCGTCTTCTATAAGAGCGGCTTTTGCATACTCGGCCCCGATATGCTTATACCCGCAGGGATCCAGTAACTTAAAACAATCGAAACAAATCTCCATCCGCGTTAAAATCCGACGTCTGCAAGATATCATCAAGATCTAAGAAGGGCGAAGTAAAGTCTAACTGGCCGTCTCCAGCTATACGAATCGCTTCATCATCTGCTAGGGAAGAAATCGATGATACGCTCAATTGGGCTTTAATAGTGTTACAAGCCATCTCCAGACTATCCTTTGCGCTCTGTATCATCTGTTCCTGGCGTGATTGGCCAGGTATCAAGTCCTCAGCCTGGCTTAGAACAATACTGAGCTTCATGTGTAGCCTAACGTTGGTTTCGCCAAACCGCATGCGCTGAGCAGACTGCCGTCGAGCTTCTTGTACAGCAGCCATAAGCATGCTCTTGTAATTCCAAGGCTGATTCAGAATCGACGTTGGTGATCCCTCCTCCTCTTCGATCTCAATAAGCAATTCCGACGCTAATGCGAGCGACACATGGATCATACGATTCTTGAAAATGCCACTACCACGCAGGACGAGATGAGTGAAATCTTCGCTTTGTGGCGGTAGAAGCAGAGCAGTTGCTGAGTCATAAACAACTTTTCTGGAAAAATAGAACAGAGGGCTTGTTCGGCCTCGATTGGCCAGTGGGCGATGCAAGCTGAGCAGAAAGCGGCGAAGCAGTAGGTCGGCTAGATTGTGACGAAAGACTTGTTCCTCGGCATCATATTCACTGACTTGGATATGAGTGCGGCATTCGCGGCATGCATTCTTGATGTCTGTAGTTAGAGTAATTACTTCTGCCTGCGTTAGTTCTGAGCTGATTCCGTTCATCAACCGGAGTATTTCAAGCCTTGAGCGTAGAGCGCTAAACAGAAACCGTTGGAGAGATGTATCTGTAGCTATTACAGAAGTCTCCAAAATTAGTTCGGTTCGATCATCTATATCTACATCGTTGATGTTGGATGGAGGCTCGGTGTCAAAGTCATGAAGTGAGATATTTGGTGGCATCCCTCCATCTAATGCCGCCTGGACGTTCATTTCCATCACCGTGGCCCAAAGTCTTCTTCGAATCTCTGCTTGTCTGTATTTGGAAACACAATAGAGTTAGTACTGTGCTCATACACGCCCCTTTTTCTTGAGGCGTATACATCGGAAACCCACAAGAGACTCATTTTTGTGAATTGCCTGGGATCACGATGTAAGCCAAGCTGCATGGCTGTTCGCACAAGCGTCCCCATTGCTATCCAGATCAAATCTCCACCTACTGATAGGCTTTGGCGGGCAAGTATCAACAGGCACTGTACCTGCAGCCCTCTTATGCACAGTCTATCTTTCTCCATCGGAGCAGACAACCAGGCCTGTGCAGCGTATACCCATTGGGACATCGCCGAGCATACTTGATCCGAGTCATAAGAATCTCGATAGAGACTGAATCCAATAGCAATCACGAGCTGGACCGTGTACTGTACATCATCGCCAGAATCGGCAGGATCTCTCCAATACTGT
Organism: Talaromyces atroroseus; assembly: GCF_001907595.1. NCBI lineage: Eukaryota > Fungi > Ascomycota > Eurotiomycetes > Eurotiales > Trichocomaceae > Talaromyces > Talaromyces atroroseus. The sequence continues at coordinate 1,464,741 of NW_017971432.1, forward strand.
TCGTATTGAGACCAGAAAGACGGGATGTGAAGAATGCGGAACACTGATTCAAAACGCGAGATATACAGGCGGGCCATCGTATCTGCAAGACTCTTTTCTGGAAGTGCTGGTTCAGGAGACAACAGACACCTGGTTCTGGTTGGCCTGGATGCTTTAATGCCTTTGGCGAGGAACTTGCATTTCTGCAGTAGATCACGTATCTTCAATTTCAAATGCCTGATGCGTTCGCTGTCTTCGGGATCAATAGTTTCAACACGCATAAACTCAGATACTCTTTTAAACTTCAAATTGTCAGCTATACTTCGTAGCTATGTTGGACTTGCCGTAGGAACTTACTTCATCGAGATCATTCGTCCAGTGAGTGGGACCAAACAACCGCGATTTGTTCAGTGTCGCTTTTGACTTGTCGGATACTGAACTAGATTCAGATCTGGCTTCATGTGCGCCTGATGGACCCGAGGATGGCTGCTTCTCAACAGCGACAGATCCAGGAGCAGAAAGCGAGAGTGCACGCTCCAATGTCTGGACACGGCGGTCGAGTGCATTGATTTGACGCTCCTTGTTTTCAGCAGTGCTGGGAAACCGCCCTGTGACCTCATTGGGTTGACTTTCAGCAGTTGACAGTGGACTAATCAGAGTCGATGTACGATCTGCTTCTAGATGCCGGAAGTGGCTGGGATCAGGTCGCGTAGTTGTGACAGACTCCGACATTTGGCGCGGAGTGAAATGAGTGGACGGCAGCAGACGAGGTGCCGTGATAGATTCGGCTCTCTTCTCGCTTTGCGAAGCTTCATCACTGTAGATACATTGCTTGTTCAACACAAGACAATGCCTACAAGGCTCCTTTCGATCGCACTTCACCTTTCGTCGGCGGCATTCGACACAGGAACGAGGGGGCCTGCGACGCCTCCGCACAGCCCTGACCGTAGTGTCGGCAGTCGCAGAGGTTGTTTCGGCCATTGTCATACAAAATTCCGCGAACAAGCCCCGAATGACTTGGAATGGGGGTTTTCTGGTAGAAGCAGCAGAGTCCGCGATGATATGACGCGCTTGACCTTATCTCCGCTTCGACCTATAAGGAGGCTGGGGGGATTTCCCGCGTCGGGGCCGAGGAGAGTCTTTCTCTCTCTCTCTGGGTGTGCATCGAGATATTATTTTTTATTCTTTCAAGTACTTCTTGCCTATGTAGTCAAGAGTGTTAATAATCATGTTTTTGTCATGACGGTATTGTCGGCCAAAGAACTTTTCCGTTTTAGCAGAGTCCGACTGTGATGTGGAACGTGACTTGGGAAGCCCTAACTGTCTATGCTGAGCATATACATTTGACGATGTTACAGGAAAAAAATTTCACTCCAATAAGGACTGATAGGTAATACTACCAGATGTATTTACACATGAAATTACTCGCGAATCAGCCAACTTCTAGAAATTCTTCTAGACAAACTTCTTGACTTGCTCTTCGGACCAGTCCCAGAACTTCAAGCTTGTGCCAGCGCCACCCTCGTCCTCTGGTTTTGTCGCTTGGACCAGATCCTGGCTGATGGGATAGAACCGACCCCATGGAATCACTATGATTTGTTCAATGTTAGTGCTAGCGCAGCTTCCCTTTTAAATCAAGTTTAAACAGTCGATAGGCAATACGTACGCCAACTCCCCGATTTCTCAATCGTCACATCCTCACTCACTCCAGCGTACAATTCTGTATAGGCACCCAACTTGACCGGATGCGTAATCAACATGAGAAACATCCGAAACAACCAATTTGTCTGATCGCGATACAAATCCGAGGCCAAATTGCCCGGATTCAATGGCACACTCACAATACCATCCTTCCGGTGCCGTTTTGCGTACTCTACCCCGTACAGGTAGTCCCCGACTTTGCTGATTGCGTACTTATACATCCCATCCTTGGCGATGTGGTAGTCAAGGTTGTCCATGTGCAGCCCGACGGATTTTTCAGCGCCCATTTCGGTTCCTGCGGAGCAGACCCATACTACGCGGACACTGTTGCTGGCGTAGGATTGTTCCGCCTGTGCGGTCTGGATCAAGATGGGGGTCAAGAGCTTCGTGAGCAAGAACGTTCCCAAGCAATTAACTCCCAACTGAATCTCGTATCCCTGCTTGGTCGTGCCTGGATTTGGCGTCTGCAAGCCCGCATTGTTAAACAGAACATTCAGTTTATTTTCCTTCGCCAGGAACTCTTCAACTGTGCCCTTGATAGTACTTAAATCGGCGAGATCGAGACGCAGAAACTCCAACGACCCTTTCGAGTCTGGGTACAATTTCTCAATATCGGCGATTGCAGTAGCTGCCCTTTCAGCCGAGCGCGCGGCGACATATACTCTGGCGTGTTGGGAGTATAAGACGCTCGCGACCTCTTTGCCAATGCCAGTGTTCGAGCCTGTGACGACATATACCTATGCCCCGGTGAGATTGCTTCAAGAAAAAGTATACAGCTCGCAGAGGAGCATACCTTGCCTTCGAGATTCGGCACGTTCTTCTCAGTGAACATGGGTTTAGGAGGAAAGAAATTGGTCCAGATGCTCTTGAGTGACGCCATAGTGTCGTGATATAGAAAACAGCAATTGCTACAGTTTTGTCAAGAAGCTATAGAAAAAAATTTTTAGTCTTTTTTTTTGGCAAAACTACTACCTCAACTACATGCCAATTTATACCAGGTTTTGAGGCGATTGCGGTGGAAATAGTCGATGCACGTTAACTCCGCCGCAAACTCCGGCGACTATTAGAATGCGTGGATAGCAATGGTATAGAGCTTGAGACTATAATAATATGACCTTGAGCTATCACCACAAACCTGAATAGCCGTCAGTGGCTTACAAATTTTGCTGTTGTCATTGTCATTGTCATTGTCATTGTCATTGTCGTTGTCGTTGTGTACGCATGCCAGACCATCAAAGCTTTTGATGAGTCATTTCCTTTTCTTTTTGTTGTTGTTGTTGTCAGTGAGTGCATAAACAAAAGAAAAAAAAGGGTTTTGCATGCCGCCGCTGTTTGGCATCGAGCTGGGGTTCTTTCATGTGCTCCAATCAACAGCTGGCTTCACCTGATGTGAAACCAGCACCTCCGCAGATGGAAGACGAGCTGACTCTTCCTCATCTCACTCCAACAGCGCTGTCATGAACGGCTTAATTCTGTCCTAGAACAAACACTCACATAAGCTGCAAGTCCTCTATTCGTCCATCTGGGCATTGCAGTGGAATGCGTCTGTTCCACAAATATCGCTCTCCATCACGACGCAAAAATGCGGGGAAGAAGACGACGGCGAGCAACAACACTTTTCCTTCAAATCCCACCCAGCAAATAATATCTTCGCAGGTTCTCTCTGCAGTTCTGTCCTTTATCTGTCCTCATGCGCTCGATGAGTCATACAACTCATCAGAAGAGTCGATGACTGCAGATGGATGCATGCTGTGTGATATGCGTGATCTCGCCCACTGCGCTTTGGTGAGCAAGGCGTGGTGCATATCAGCACAGTCATTACTGTCTGTCTCTCTCTATTCCCCGCACTGGCTGGGTTCTGTCTGATCTTTGCCTTGTCCTAGATACCGACATGTCCGCATTGACGCTGTCCATTACTGCGAGCTTGAGATTGAGCTCTTGTCAAAACGAAAACGACACCGCTCCTTCGTTCATCGAGATGCGAAAAAGTTGGATGTTCCACAGATGCGCTTGCAGCTGTTTATGAGGACAGTCAGGGAGTCCCAGAAGCTTGCAGATCTTGTTCTGTCCTTACGACTGCCTTACATGACGCGAGAAGCTAGCAAATCCGATCTTGCGCGAACAGTCTCCGTCCTTCGACATGTGCGGTACGTCGATTTACCAGTCGGGTTTTTCAGCGACGAACCTGCGTCATACACCCTGAAGCAGGAGTTGATGGCTAAGTGTCCAGATATCCGACGAATGACTTACACACATGGCTCAGAAATGAGCATCTCGCGAATCGTCGGTGCAAAGCTGTGGACGAACTTGGAAAGTCTAGAGCTATCGGGACTTCACGTTGACGAAGGCACTCTGCTCCAGGTTCTCGGCTCATTTCCTGCACTGCGAAGTCTGAAACTGGAGAATCTCGCATCCATAGGAGACTCTGTTTTTACACCTTTTCGGGCCATGCCGAATTTTCCACCAATTGAAAGACTGATTATTCGGAATATGACGTCTATCACAGCTGACGGGTTAGCTACGAATCTATCCGTTTCCCAGAATCAGCACGCATTAGAAACATTGGGCTTGACGCAAACTGGCGTTCGACCTGAATCGCTACATATGATTCTTTCCAGGGCCCCGCGTCTCAAGAGCCTCACGCTTGAACTAGATGTGGAAACGTCCTTTCCCGCTCAAGAAATCCCGCTTTTGACTTCGAGTAGTGTTGAAATAATGCATTATGAGATCACCTCCACAGGCAGTCCGTCCGGAATGCAGACGGTGGCCAGTTCGTATTATAATTATCTGATTTCTTCACTGAAGTCAAATTCCTTGCCCGCTTTACGACACCTTTATGCTCTCGATCCTCGGTTTATTGACATGCTGCCTCTCGCTTCTCCAAAGCCTGACCTGCAACAACCGCTGGCCCTGTACACAAAGGGGCCGGACGACTTCGAATGGAATATAACTCAATACGAACCTACGGCGACTGGAAAGCGAACCTCCGTGACAAGACCGGTCAGCTTTCACTTGGCCCAACTCAGTCCGCGGTGGGGAGTTGAGTCTCGACAGAGTGTTCTTGTCGGAAATGGATTCGGAGGATATCTGGCAGTTCCTGTGGATGAAGAGGGACCAGCAAGTAGTGGTGAGAAATCTACAAATAGGAGAGATAGCAAATACGACCTCTGGAGGTGACATTTGTCTTTTCCCTCATCATTTTTGCTCTTAGAGCTTTCACCCTATGCCACGACACCAAAACATACAATAGAATGGGTATCTGCATTCATGACTCTCATTTTGGAGTCAACATCACAACAATTCCTTCCGGATCCTCCGCAATCGGATCTATAGCTTATTATGGGTAGACATGCAATACAAGGGGTCGTCAAGGCAAGCCCCAACATATTCCGGTTATTTGAGGCAGAAGAACTCCCAGCCTTTTTTTGTTCTTTTTTTTCCCCCGATTTTCCTTTTACCCGGACAGGTCAACTAGTTAATAGTGCTGCCGCAAATTTCACACGAGATACCAATTTATATGTGGTTAGAGGCACGTAACATGCAATTTATGTACATATACTTACAAAGCGTTATTACGGGCTTACCTAGTCCTATGTATCAAGGAAATAGTAAAGTAATTAAACTACCGTCTTCAAGGGTGGATGGGCTCTTGCAATTACCTAGGTAGCAGTCATGGCTGCCATCAACCCTAGAAGAACCTCGTTTCACGGTATGTTCAGTCTTTCTAACCAGTCGGCACGCAAAGTAGGAGTCAACTGGTTTAGGAGATCAATGATGGTGAGGGCAGCATCTCCTTCTTTGTTGTCACCAATTGGAATTCTCTTATTGAGAATTTGTGGCGGCAAAGAGGGTGAGTTGTGTGTAATTAGGCAACAACTGCATGGTCAAGGGCCTTTGACGTATCTGAGATCTCTCTGTGTTTGAATGAGTTTTATCTGAAAATTTATGTATTGCCTGGCAGCTTTTGTTACTTATAGTAGTTCCTTGGAATTAAGAGGCAATTGTACTTCCTTGACTTATAATTTAAGCATTATTAGGTAACTTGATGGATATGTAATTATCACACTCATTAAAAATCTTTGAATAGTGTAGATATTTAGACTTGATAATCCACATGACTTTTGTTATTGTTAGAAGTAGAAAATATCTTTAAATAATCTCAGTATGTTTGAAATGAATGACTATATAATATGGTTACTGCATTGGCTACATCATACTAAATGTTGTGGAGGAGAGTTCTAGAGGATAATATGTGATAAATTGATTCAATTGTGTTATAAAACAATCTGTCTTCACCTTTAGTATACTGATATTTATCAACGATTAAAATTTAATTGTTTGATTGGAAGATTGATGATCTTTTAATACTCGTCTAATAGATTAAGTACTGGTTGAGTGGGTGGTTCTTGGATCTTTTCTTGATGATAGTTATGTATTACATGTACGTGTCTACCTCACTATGTAGGCCCTATTAGGCTAATTGAGTGAATATACCAAGCTTGGCTGAAATGCCTTCCCCCGCCTCTTCTGCTGTTAACACATGCTTGTCTCCCTAGTTATGCAAGCACAACGTGGTACTATGTCATGATCTCACAGGCCACACACCGAATTTGTTGAGAGCAGACCTGCGGACTGCATCTGTGATGAAAAGTGGCGGTTTGAGTCACCGTCACATAGTTACATTGCCTCCTTGCATGCGCTGCAATAAGTCGGAGAGACACCAAGGCGGCCAACAAGATATAGAGGAATTAGCCCTAATGCGCCAATAGCTACAGGGGATCTGCATCAACCCCGCGTGCAGAGAGCAAGACTAGGTCCATACGGGGTAAACCAACCAACACAGCAGTGGACTGTGCATGAGAGCTCCGACTCAAATTCCAGACCGATTGTCGAACCGGAGAGTTGTGCGGCGTTGCTCTTTTCCTTTTTGGCCACGGAATGTGTCCGGTGAAGACGCGGTCTGTAAAATCCTTATAACTTGAGGCCATGTCCGGGTCTATTTCCCATAGGTTCGTTCCCCCGCCATTGCAGTCCCTAGCTGTTCCTTTCGCAGAAATTAAGGATAGATTCAATCGAGAGAATGTTGAGTTGTACAGCTACAGTGGCGTTGTTGCTGACAAGCGCAAATGCCTTGGTTCGTCCGGATGAAGTGGTATGTGCTTTATCCATTCTTACAGCCAGACTAACGGACAACGCGAGCAATGCTAATTTGCACGCCTTGAAATAAAAGGGGAGGCTGCCAGCTCTCGGATGGAACTCGTGGAATGCATACGGCTGCGATGTGGACGAGACAAAGATTGTGGAAGCTGCTAGTAACATCAACTCGACCGGCCTGCAGGCATTGGGTTACGAATATGTCAATAGTGAGTAGCTAGCCTGTCGATCTAGCGTTAAGCACGAACGCTACTAAGCTGAATCGCTACAAATGTGCAGTTGACGATTGCTGGTCGGTTCAATCTGGCCGCGACAATGTCACTCATCGCATTATCCCGGACCCCGAGAAGTTCCCGAGTGGAATTAATGGCACTGCCAAACAGATCCATGACTTTGGTCTGAAGCTCGGTATCTACAGCAGTAAGCATAGACTGTACTCGACTTGATGGTGGTGGAATTGAAGCTCACCTAAGCCGTACCTCAGGTGCTGGAACGGAGACATGTGCCGGGTACCCGGCGAGTATCGGATACGAGGACATAGATGCCCAGGCATTCGCTGAATGGGGCGTTGACTGTAAGTCACGTCTAACCACAACTCTCTCAAGCATTGAGCTGTCTCTAACTTCCCTGGCGGGGGGGGAAATAGACCTTAAATACGACAACTGCTACATTCCAGCCATCTGGGACGATGAGTACAATGCCTGCGTGCCTGACAGCGACTTCCCCGGCGTGAATCCAGATGGCACATGTCCAGACCTAGAAGATCCTGCTCCTCCTGGCTACGACTGGGCCACATCAAACACCACAAAGCGATATAACCGCATGAGAGATGCTCTAGTCGCAGTTCAGGACACCAGGGTCATCCTGTTCTCGCTCTGCGAATGGGGCAATGCAGATGTCGTCTCTTGGGGAAATGGAACTGGTAACTCATGGCGTGTATCTGGAGATATCAACGGTATGTTTCCCCGGCTTTTCTTAGAATTCTTATAGGCGAAAAGCGTTTCCCTTTCAACTCTGTTTTTTTCCTTTTTTTTTTAGATTGACCATCCCAGTGCTATTTCTTTTCAATTGTTCTTTGAACACAAAAGAGGAAACATTCAGCAAGAAATGGGTCGGTCCATCGCCTCACTGCCTGCTGAAACAATTTGCGAAGAAATAGCGTTGTGGTCCATTGGAACGCTGCCCAACGTTCTATATAGCTAATGCTTCAATTCCAATAGCAACATGGGACCGAATCACAGCAATAGCCAATCTCAATGCTCATGAGCTCGACAGTGTCGATTTCTTTGGCTTTAACGATCCAGACATGCTCGAGGTTGGCAACGGAAATCTGACAATCGAAGAAAACCGGTCTCATTACGCTCTATGGGCAATTATGAAGTCGCCACTGATCATTGGAACGGACGTATGACTTTCACGCCCTTCATTTGTCTCACTTTTTCAGTCCGCTGACATCCGAGGAACATATAGTTATCCACCTTGCCAGACTCTCACCTCTCCATTCTGAAGAATGCCGACCTTATCGCTTTCAACCAAGACCCTGTCATTGGCAAGCCCGCATTTCCTTATAAAGACGGTTATGCTAATGGCACCTGGAACCCCCAACATCCACCAGAATACTGGTCCGGATCGACCTCATACGGCTGGGACTTGGTCTTGCTTCTAAACTCTCAAAATGTGTCTGCCACCAGAACCGCGGTCTGGTCTGAGATCCCACAACTTCATGGGAAGGCACACAAGGTCGAGGATGTCTGGACTGGGAAAGACCTAGGTTGTATCAAGGACGAGTACAGCGTTGAGTTGCAAGCGCATGACGTTGCAGTGTTTAAAATCACGGGCACTTGCTGAGAGAATTTTGATGCCCAATCTTCAAAAAAAAACGTTCTAGTTTCATGTAAGGAAACGCTAGATGGCAACTAGATGGAACGCACACTTCTCTGAACATACTTTTGTTGCTGAATTTCCAAAATCGAAATCGAATGTTACGTGACTAGTCATATTCTTGTCTCTTGAAGTCCTTTTGTTCATATATAGTAATATCACCAGATACATAATGACACATAAGATCCAAAGACAGAGACGATAGGGGTATAATCTGGTGTTACTTTGGCTATTTCTTTGTAATATTTTCTTTTCCTCTTCCCCAGCTTCTAGCAGTCTGATGTTACACTGCTCTCACAGAACAAGATAAGATTCGTTAGTTTTCTTTCCCTGAAAGAGATAAAATGCAGATTTTTGGGCACTCACTATTAGGAATTTTCCCGTATCCTCCACGCAGTTTCCAAAATTGGCACCCCACATCTCAATGGCCAGGCATGTAAACCAAGCTGGCTATATAGCGTTCCTTGTCCATGATAGCGGCTGTTATTGAGACTCGACATGAGGCGAGGACATCTCGCTTGTCCATCAAAGATAGACCTTGGATGATTCTCATTACGACAACAAGTCGGCGACTATATGGGAAATGTTAGATAAAGCAAACCACTATATATATATATATGAAAGAACGCACCGTTCATAGGCATCTCATCAATCTGAGTAGAGTAGTAAAGTTCGATATCGCGCAGAATACGCACGTCGTCACTGGTGACGAAGTTGATGGCAACACCCTTCCTACCAAACCGACCGCTTCGACCGATTCTGTGAATATAGTTCTCACGGTTGCTTGGGAGGTCATAGTTGATAACCAGCGACACTTGCTGAACGTCGATACCACGAGCCCAAACGTCAGTTGAAATGAGGACACGGGAGTTGCCCTGTCTGAAATCTTGCATAATGCTGTCACGTTCCTTTTGTGGCATTTCTCCATGCATGCTCGACACGGTAAAGTTGGCCTCGCGCATCTTGTCGGTAAGCCAGTCCACCTTACGGCGAGTATTGCAGAAAATGACGGCTTGAGTGATGGTCAAAGTATCATAAAGATCGCAAAGGGTATCGAACTTCCACTCTTCTTTTTCAACGGCAATGAAATATTGCTTCAGACCTTCAAGGGTCAATTCGTCACGCTTCACCAGAATGCGCACTGGGTCAGTCATGAATTTCGTGGTCATGTCTAGCACATCGTAAGGAAGAGTGGCCGAAACGACGACAACCTGAGTGGCAGGGGGTAGGTAACGGTAAACGTCGTATATCTGCTCTCGGAAACCCCGGTTTAATAGCTCATCTGCCTCGTCGAGGACCAACATCTTGATATTCCGAGTTCGAAGGTGGCGTCGTCGGATCATATCTGCCACACGGCCGGGAGTTCCAGAAACAACATGCTGACCGTACTCGAGTTTTCTGATGTCTTCTCCAACATTTGTACCGCCAATGCATGCGTGGCATTGAACATTCATATAATCGCCAAGCGCCATGACAACGGATTGGATTTGAGTTGCAAGTTCGCGAGTAGGTGATAGCACCAGTGCTGACATTCAGTTAGAAAGAGAACAATGACACTATCCTAGGGAAGCTTTGAGCGCCTACCCTGAGTCTCCCGCACCACTGTGTCGATGACCTGAAGAATACTGATAGAAAAGGTCGCAGTTTTACCCGTACCAGATTGCGCCTGGGCAATGGTATCACGACCCTTGCAAATCTGAACGATAGCGCGCGACTGAACTGCCGAGGGAGATTCGTATCCGTATGCGTAAATACCCCGTAGAAGATTCTCCTTCAGGTGCATGTCTTCGAAAGTAGGGGCCACTGTAACCTCCTTGGAGGTCGAGAACTCCATTCGCTCTAAATCGCGTCAGTCTGGAAACCCCAAAAAGGTATGTCTCGAGTATCCTCACCATCTGCACGACGATCAATTCCCTCCGCCATGATGAATAACCTTACTTCTAATAGCGCTGCAAGTAGGGTAGAATAACGTTGGAAATTTGTCTGATCTGGAACTTGCGGTGGCGGACGTCGACAGTCATTTTTATCCTGTTGGCCCGAGCGTCGCGATAAGTCACGTGTTCCTCCAGCGCAAAAAAGCTTAAGCTATCCAATCCGTAAGAACAACCACAGCATCAACATCTTGTCAACGGAAATTTGCGCTTTCTCCCCTCTTGCTCGAGTCGTCATGTATCTTGAAGATCAGCGATTCATCCATGAGGATCTCGAGCGGTTAGAGCAAGGAATTGCTGACCGGGTGATCGAAGAACCTCGAAATGTATGTGGTATCTCCCAGCAATTCGTAGCTATACTTATGCACTAACACTATGTCCAGATACGTGAAAGACTCGCTCGTGATCATCAAGTTGCCGGATTCCTGGACCGTATCGAAGAACAGTCGAAAAAATTGCTCGACATTTACAAAGATGCCGAGGGTTTACGAGCCCAAGAAATTCAATCCATCTCCACAGGCGATGCATTTGAAGAATTCTACAAGCGCCTAGATGAAATCAAAGACTTCCACAAACGATACCCAAACGAGCCTGTTGAAAACTTGGAGCGTGCATATAAACGAAGGCATCCTGGGGAGGGCGAAACTTTTGCTCCCGAAATAGACACTATGTTCACCGGAGAAGAGGCGTTTGGTCAATTTTTTGATTTGACTCAACTCCATGAACAGTACCTTAATATCCCTGGAGTCAAGCGACTTACGTACATCCAATACATCGATCAGTTTGATATCTTCACACCCCCACAACTGCCAATCAAACGGGTAGCAAAGGTATCAGATAAATACTTCAAGTATGTGGGCGATCTGGCAAGCTATCTTGAGGGGTTCATCAAGCGAGTGCGACCTTTAGAGAATCTTGAAAAGTTGTTCGCATCGTTTGATGAGGAGTTTAACAAGTTATGGACCGCACAAGAAGTGCCGGGGTGGGGCAAGGAAGTGGCTGCGAATGAATCTGCCGGGCCAAAAACGGAGGGAACGGGAGAAGGTATTTGGTGTGCAGATTGCGAAAAGGAGTTCAAGAACGAAAACGTCTACAAAGGCCATCTCACAGGGAAAAAGCATATCAAAGCTGCCGAGGCTAGAAAGGCCAGCGGAGCTTCAGCAGAAACTGCCGCCAGTTCGGCCGCCGCCGTCAAAGATTCCTCTATAAAGTCACTCAAGGAACGAGCAGTTGCAGAGCGTGAACATCGAATCCGATCTTTGACGAAATTCCTTAAATCCGAACGGGAAGCAACAAGAGTTAATGTTGAGCGAAAACAAGGTATGACGGAACGCGAAAGACAGATGGAAATCGAGGCTCTTATGGCGGATGCTGAGCCGTCATTTGGTGCCCATGCCCTAGACGAGGAATCCGAGGAAGAAGGAGATGACAAGATATACAATCCGCTCAAGCTGCCGTTGGCTTGGGATGGCAAACCCATCCCTTACTGGCTCTACAAATTACACGGGCTCGGTGTAGAATATCCGTGTGAGATCTGTGGAAACTTCGTCTACATGGGCCGACGTTCCTTTGATAAGCATTTCTCGGAGGCGCGGCACATTTATGGACTGAAATGCCTAGGTATCACTCAACAAACCAACATGTTCCGCGAGATTACCAGAATTGAGGATGCGATGCGACTGTGGGAGAAGATCGAGCAGGATAAAAAGAAGGAGAAGGAAAGCCGTGATAATGTGGTGCAAATGGAGGACGCTGAAGGAAACGTCATGCCTGAAAGAATTTATTATGAGTACGTATCTCCTCGCGTTTGCTTCCTATTGATGCAAACTTACACTGACATCTACGCAGCCTCCAAAAGCAGGGTATTCTATGATTCACCTGCGCTGTTTTCTCTCTTTACGAATCTGCCGTGCTGTAGACAATGAAAGGAGTTTTACGGGGTTTAGGCGCCAGGTTATATATTTATTATAAAAACAGCTGATATTTCATTATTTGATACCTAGGTAGTCAGTATAGCAGAATACAAGAGCTGCTCATTTATCGTTCTTCCTAATGTTTGAAAACAATAGCAGAAGTATAAGTCACGTGGTTTCGTGAACCATGGACGCGTCTTGGGGCTAGCCCTATCGCCGCTCGCGTTCTCCATCGTTGCTTGAAAAAGACTTGGGACACACTCTTCAATTGCCGGAATCCATATCCTTCATCCGACATAGCTGCGGTAGCGCTTCTTTGGATAAGCGAAAATGCTGCCATTCGCCTTACAAACGCGGCCTGTGTTGGACAATCGATTGGGAGGATGGGTTTCAGGTTCTCTTACGTGTGTGACCTGCTGTCCAGCTTAGAGGGCAATCGACTTTCCAAGGCAACAAGCGCAGCAAGAGCTCGGAATCCCGATTTTTGTACAATTTCAAGCTGGTGCTTGAATCATTCGCAACGTATACATGACAAAGGCACCGACTTGCTCGCCCTTTTGTCATGTCTGTTCCCGGACAAGCGGCCCGATAGGGTCTATTGGTTACAACATGCTTCGCTGGCTCGTATTATCGGCAGATGCTTGTACTTGGGGGCTTCTAGGTTGAAAGATCTTAGCCGATGGCAGATCAGTGGAAGCGGTGACCTTGCTGAATGCGTTCAGAATGTAATGAGTCAAGCGGAGAACCAAATAGCCCCGGGCCAAGAAGTCACTGTAGAAGAAATCGATGCTGCGCTTCAGCAAATTGCTTCACGATGTCGATTCTCCGGCTCAAGGGTGCGAAGATCTCACGCTGCTGTTGACGTGGACGAGGTTCTGGGATCCATTTATCGGAGACTAAGCAGTCGAGATGCTAAATGGTTGACTCGCATGATCTTGAAGTCATACGGCCCTGTTGAACTTCCTGTCAACTATATTCTAAAGAGCATCCATTTCCTCTTGCCTCATATGCTACTTTTTCAAGACTCATTTGAGGCGGCAGTTGATCTGTTGAAATCGCCTACCTTTCAGCTCTTTCCTTCTCGACCACAGCCAGACTTTGCCAAATTGTTGGGCAACAAAGCACTTGAAAGCTTTGTACCTCGTCTTGGTGTCAAGGTTGGTCGCCCGGAGTATTACAAGGCTCGGAGCATCAAACATTGCTGCAACATGATAAATCGGCGGAGAGTGAGTCTCGAGAGAAAATACGATGGAGAGTACTGTCAGATACACGTGGACATCACGAAAGGCCATGATTGTTTCCAGATATTTTCTAAGAGTGGCAAAGACTCGACGTATGATAGAATTGGCATTCACGATGCTATAAAGCATAGTCTCGGAATTGGCGAGGCTCACTGCAAAGTCTCTCGTCGTTGCATTCTGGAAGGCGAATTGCTCGTTTGGGATGATAGAAGTGGGAAAGTCCTTGAATTCCACAAGCTTAGGAAATTCGTCACTCGCTCTGGCGTGCTTATTGGCGCAGATCTTGATTCACAGTCAGTTGTTCCAAGGCCTTAGCTGAAGGATGATATATATGCTGACTCACCATAGACCAAAACCTTACGAGCATCTAATGATCGTCTTCTTTGATATACTGTTACTTGACGATGACGTTTGTCTCAGTAAACCCCATAGCACCAGACGGCTTTTGTTGAAAGAGACAGTCAAAGTCTTACCTGGGCGTGCCGACATATCTGAGCAGGAGATTGTGGATTTCTCTCGTCAAGACGGCAGCCGTCTTCTTAGGCTCGCATTCACGAAGAGTATTGCTGAAAGGTGGGAGGGTTTGGTGATTAAAGCCTGCGATGAGCCCTATTTTTCTGTCCTATCGCCAGACAAGGGCGACGGCTACACCCGGTGGATCAAGCTCAAAAAGGATTATATACCTGGCCTTGGGGATACTGCTGATTTTGCATTGATTGGCGCTCGCTACGAGTCAAAGGATGTCCCCTCATTGTCAAAGATCTCGGCTCTCTCTTGGACGCAATTCTTCATAGGCTGTCTCGACAACAAAGATGACGTGGTACGACTGCACGCTTCACCTCGCTTCCGTATTGTTGACATTATTGGGTCCCACAGTTTGAGTGTCAATGACATGCAAGTGCTCAATCAATGGGGCAAATTCGTCGCCTGCGATGTCGACTCAAATACTGCGTACGAGCTACACAGCATCCACAACTCCTTACCGGCTATGGATGTTGTCTTCAAGACCCCCTTCGTAGTAGAGATGCTAGGCAGCGGGTTTGATAAACCTGGAAACGCACAGTACTATGTATTGCGTTTCCCCCGAGTTTTAAAGATACACTGGGATCGCACATATGAAGATGCAATTTCATTTTCTGAGCTGCAAGATCTGGCAGAAAAGGCCCGTTCTGTTCCTGAAGATGAGTTACAAGAAGAGAATGCCATGTGGTATGATAAGGTGGAGGCGACGAATAAGAAGAATGGATACATTGTAGACAGGTCTCAAAGCACTTCATCCACAATCACGTCCTGCACTTCTCCATTGTCCAAATCAGGCAGCTTGATCTCACCGGATTTGACACCGCTCTCTTCAAAAGAGGTTGGGGCCTACGCTCACACCAGACACCTTGATAAAACCCCGCCTACCAACTCGCTACACACTCTCAAACGCAAGATATCCTCAACTCACAGTCAGTCAGAATTGACTCCTACACCGTTCTCAAAGCGTCTCAGGGTATCTGTGCTTACCTCATCTACCAACATGGAGCATTCTATTTCAGATCTCAGATTATATTCCCAGCATCTTCGAGTTCGAGGAAGCCCCATTCCACGGTCATGGACTACAAGCATTGGCAGTTCTCGTTCAAATCCTTCGTCTCGACCTCTCAGCAAGATGGGGAGTCGTGCTACAAGTCCATTGAGGGAGAATCCAAATGTCTTATTGCGTGCGCCACCCAACTACGTACAACCGCTTCCAAGCAACTTCGTCAGGTCTGACTTGGGTCAAGACCACTGCCAAATATCGTCGACAGCTCCAGCTCCAGCCCCTACGACGCGCTACTGTTCGATTGAGGAACCTATAGAGCAGAATGACCTTTCAGCTTCTATTTCTACTAACAATATACTTCCGCCTCCCCGCCCGCTTCCTACACATCCCCTGTCTCCACTTGCTACAATTCCTATGTACTGTGGCGAGTTCGGCTTCGTGGAGAACCTTTTTCGACAGACGCCCCGCGAGTTCACCTTTTCTGCATTACACTTTGTACAGTCATTGGGATTTCCTTACTATCGCGGAATGCTGCGTGCATCAAATCCAGCTGCAGCCGATAGCCAGATAGCCTTGGGTATCGTACTCGTCAATATCAGGGACCCAGCCAATACGCTCACTACGCAGCTTTGCAACGTCGGTAATCAGGTAGTTGCCCAGCTTTGTGAGTTACATAGCATTCTTCCGAGTTCTGGCAAGATTTTCTTTCTCGACAGACGTGTACTCAATGCTGGAGGCTCAGATGGAATTCACAATGAGCTTTTTCTTTTGAACGACTGGTGGGCACAGTATGGTATGCAGTATTACTACGCTACCATATCCTGGAGTCTCGGTAAAGATGTGGATCAATTCCCTCAAAGTGTTGGCGAACCTTTCGGACACGCTGCTCAGTCTGATTCTCGCAAAGCTACAGGTGTTGTTAGCAGATTTCAGCCCAGTGACGTCGAGTCCATCGGGGAATTTGTCTCCATCAGGCCCACCGTTCACATTGATGGTGACCACTTTTATGCCCCTTATACTCTTCCAGAAAATATTTGGCATGAAAACCTGTCTCCTATCCTGCAACCAGGATCTCGAATTGGAACAATAACTAACGTCAACTCTGAATGTTCATCTTCTGCGTTCATTTGATTCTCTGACGTGTATGCCTGCTAGCATGTCTCTAGCTAGGAAGTTCTGGTTTTCTTGTCGAAAGATTCTGGTCAGTACTGAAATTTTGACTTTTGCTTTCATTCCCGGAGTTCTTCGAAGCCTCAATGGATTGGCTTGAAATCTTGTTGAGTGGAATTAGCTGCTAAGCTTATTTCGGTGTGTTGAAAAGTCTTCTAGACCTCGTCTCATTGTATCTAGGACTCCGTTACTGTGTATCAAAGATGATCATTATGATGTACATTCATACATTAAATAGAACTTATTCCTAAGCATCCATCATGAGATCTGCTCTCAATCCCTTCTTAGCCAGCGCCTTTTTGTACTCTGAAGTAGATGGGGGTATTGCCAAATATCATAAAACAACAAAATAGAAAACAAGGTATCTTTTCTTTTTCTCTATTGCCTACTAGCCACCCTCTCTTCTTGCTCTAACATCTCGCATGAGAGCCTTCGCTTCTTCGACTTCAATACCATCTTGACACAGCTCGTTAGCTAGCTGGTCAGCTCTATTGAGATCACCGTTCTTGAGCGCCCAGCGAGAAAGCCAGAGCCGTGCCTTGGATGTTGTTGCAGTGACGCCAGTGCCCCCCACAGCCTCTACCTCGTCATCTCCATTGTGGCGCCGTCGGAGAGGTAACCCAGAGGTTTCTTCATCTGAATTCCTATCATCGACGTCTTCGTCAGATTCTGGTTCAGGTCGTTCCACTTCTCCCGTTTCTTGCTGTAGGGTGAGCTCCATATATGCTGCGGCTTCTTCCTCGTCTCCCAATTTCTCATAAAGCAGTGCAATTTGATGGAGGGTGTCTGGGTCAAGTATTTTGCGTCCTACGGGATGTGCGGCATCCATTTGAGAATCCGGTGATTGTTCGTAATAAGCACCCGCAACTAAAGCACGTTTCATAGCTTTGATACTATGCTGTATGCGATTCATTTTTGCATAGCACGTTCCTACGGCTTGCCACATCTTTGGGTCGTATGGTCTCAAGGCCGCAGCGCGTTGATAGTAAAACAGGGCGTAGAAAGACATGTCGAGGACCTCATAGGCTTGGCCCAGGCCATACCATGCGCGGTAATCTTTGCGATTGCAATCGACTGCGCGGCGGTAGGACTCAATGGCTGCGTGTGTGTTTTTCATCTCAATGTATTCGTGGCCCATGAGAGTCCATGCAGACAAAAAGCTGCGATCTAGTGTCAGAGCTCGACGAAAGTACATAACTGCCTTTTCATGCTCCGATTTAAGCGAATAGTAGTTTCCTACTACGCAGCAGGTTTCGGGTCGGAATTTGTCCGTTGCTGTGGCTAGCTGCGCAACGAATGCGAGTTGCGGTCTTGCTCCCATGACGTAGAGAATGTTAGAGTAGTGGTCAAGGCTATCCAAGCGATGCGGCGATTCTATGAGAATATCTGCAAATATAGCGGATGCTTCTTCAAAGTCTATGAAAATGTTAGTTTACGATTCCGTACAACTACAATAAAGTCATCGAAATACCTCGGGAGTGATAGTAAAGAAGAGCTCTTTGGGTTTTCAGAAAGGAGCTGGTTGGGAAGATTGACTCGAGACCATTAAGTGTCTGATGTGTTTCATCATTGGCCTGGTATAGTTCCTGGCTGCAGTGCACTTGAAAGATGAAGGACATAATGTTCTGTGGAAGCTTTTCCGCAACTTGTTTCAACTATTTTCCGTTAGTCTTGTCATGAAAGAGCAGAGACATGAACAGCAGGTAACTTACATCGTCAACGCTTGGTAGTAAGTCATTCAATTCCTGCCATGCACCCCAATGATACGGAAAAAGATGAACACTTCGTATCAACCATTTCTTTGCGTCTTCTCCGTTCTTGCCTTTCAAGAGAATCACCGCGTACAGATATTCCAGCCATCCTTGGCCGCGATCCTCCAACCCACGATCTCTCCGCTCAGCAAACCAGCCTTCTAACCCTCGAGCCAGGTCTGGCAACTCTCTGTTCACAGTCATACCACCATCCGCAGGCCCGAGTACCATTTCTGTCTCTTCGTCTCTGCGCTTCTCCCCGGCTAAGTATTTCGCATATAGTGCCAGAAATAGAGATTTTTGGCTGAGTTTCGGATACGGATTCCGAGCAGGAGCTTGTCCAGCTTTTGACCCTGGACGTGCGGAAGACTTGTTTTTTCCTTTTTGGGGAGTCAATGATGGCCGGCTCTTGACATTGGGGGACACGGTGGAGAGGGGCACGGGAGGTATCGTCGGAGGGAGAAAGACGGCGGCACATCGATCATATTCTCGGGTATCAAAATAAGACTTCGCAAGAAGATATTTATGAGCTTCTTGTAATTCCAAGGCAGCTTCGATGGGGTCTGGCTGAACGCTAAACGGGTTGACGTTTGGCTGCGGATCGGTTTCCATGGGCGATTCCGAGTCAGTATCGCTTGCGTCGGTCGAAATGAGAGAGTTGAGCATTTCCGCAGCCCTATAAATTGATGTTCTCAGTCTTGGCCCAATTCATGATCGAGGAAGGCAGGCAGGTACCATTTAGCCGACTGATACAGACAGCGCTCTGAACATTTGATCACCGAATCCTCAAGCCCAAATCGAAGCTCTTTGATACGCTCCTCCGTGAAAGTCATCGCCATTTTGTATCAATTCGGGCCAGGCGGCCCGACTTCTCAAGGTCGACAAAGCTCGTGTCGTTGAACAAAGAGTCTTTTATGATAACTGTGTCTATGGATTTTCGGGAGACGCGTTGACTGCGAGTTCCAGGTGAGATCAATGAGCGGAGAAAATAAGGGCAAATATATAGAGAACCGCAATGCTAGAAGCCCAATAATGCATTCGAGTCAACTTTGAAACTAAACGTCTGTCGAGGAAGAAGTATCGATTATGTCGCCCGGATCAGCGCTCTCTCCGTTTATCTGAGACAAACACAGCAAACATCATGGGGGGCACTCAGACTACGCCAAAAGGGGCAATTTTCCTGGCGGCAAAATGAACAGACTAAAAGAGCAGGCGGAAAGCCCTAATTGACCAATTAGATATATGTTCGAGTCACAGGCTGCACTAGCGTGAACATTGCACTGTGATTGGTTGGCCTTCATGATATCTCTAAACACTGAGCAATCATCTCTCTCCAGTTCTCATGTCCACCATGTAATTACTTTGCAGGCGGAGACATGGGCGTTTCTTTTGATAGCCAGCAGGATATCACGTATGTCTACTCCCTTGCTTTGTAATCTGGAGAATTTGCATTTATTGCTCCCGCCCTAGGCGCACTTGGAATTATCAAGACTCCGTATACCCAGGCCAAAGAGGAAAATCAGAGCGACAGAACCCGTTCAGAATCCAGGACTGCTGGTTTGATCTCCCTGACTGCGTTTTTCTAGTTTTCACTCGCTCTCATTGGGCCGACACCAATCAAATATGGCGTCATACGTCCTTGAGATTTGCTTGCAGTGCTCTGACCCTGTCGTGTAAGAAGCCCAGAGGGGTATTCGTTCGCCCCCAAAGTTCTTTATCTCGCAGATTCCCAGGCAAGGCACGGAATAGCATAATTCCATTACCCTCACACACAATGAGATCCCTGTCGAAGGTCGAGTATCCTGTTAGCCGTCGAATGGTCTTCACGCTGCAACCGCGGCTAGCATGGCGCCATCAGATATCCAGATGAGCAAGCTCGTTACCGGTGCATGCAGGAGGAGATGGCCATGCTACATCGAGTCCCATAAAAGCCGGCAGCTCGATCCTCTGGAATGCATTCAGATGTCTTTTTACGCTGGCATCCATCCTGCGGATATATATTCATTTTAGAATATTCTCCCCCATGCCGAGAGAAGCAAAGCACGGTGGGCAGCAGATATGGAGTCATTGTACTTGGCAGATCAAGAAAAGGGCAATGATTTGAAAGTTAGCGCCAATAACGCCTCAACTGAATCCATCCAAGATGGAGACATTCATTATTCAGTTACAGAAGGAAGCAACTCTGGAACCGCGACATATCAGGATGCGAGAGGTGCCCCGGTAGAGGTACAATCCCCACTGGGGTACTCAGTGAATAGTTGGGTAAGCTTATGCCTGAACGTTAACCAAATGGTAGGGACTGGTATATTCTCTACACGTAAGAATGATCTACCCTTCTTCTCAAGTTTGACTTGCCATGTGGTTATTCTAACCGCGACCCCCACGATAGCGGCCTCAATCTTAGCAGGAGTAGGGTCGGTAGGTTTGACAATGATCTACTGGACGATAGGTTATTTGCTATCTCAATCTACGCTATCTGTATACATGGAGCTGGCTTCATATTTCCCTAGTCGCTCAGGGTCCGATGTCGTATATCTCGAGCAAGCCTACCCCAAACCACAATATTTCTTCCCTACAGTCTTTGCGATCAAGCATGTCGTCTTTTCGTTTGGGAGTAGCAATGCTATAGTCTTCGCCGAGTACATGTTTGGACTTGCAGGTGCATCATATACGGACTGGCAGCTAAAGGCAGTGGCAGTGGCCGGATATACGCTGGCATTAATAGGTCTGTGGGATTGATCATAAAGGAGTTTTAAACTATATGAATACTAAAGATCTCCACAAAATAGTTGTTGGCTTGAGCACCAAGTGGTCCTTGCGGATTGTCCTGGCATTTGGGTTTGTCAAACTCGCGACTTTATTGCTGTTAGTGCAATCGTCACCTCGGGCTTTAGTCCTTCAACGAACAATCGCTGACCATAGTGTTCTAATACAGAATATCCATAGCAGGATTAGTGGTGCTCGGAGGGCACACGCGGGTTTCGGATCCGTTTGTCAATTGGAGGCATCCCTGGCTGGGGACATCTGAGGCCTCTGCTTACGGGGCTTCTAATGCTATGGTCAAGATTATCTTTTCGTATGCTGGTTATACCAATTCCTTTGGTCTTGTGAATGAGATGAAGGTTGACAACCCCATATGCAACGACACCCAATGAATTCAACGAATATAAATCCTAACCAGCAAACAGAACCCTACCAAAACACTTCGTTGGAGTGCCCCGGCTTCCTTGCTTATAGTCACAGTCCTTTATATCCTCGTCAACGTTGCTTATTTTTCTGCTGCCTCGAGGCAAGAGGTACTGGATTCGAAGCAGATCGCCGCCGCAATTTTTTTCGAGCGGGTCTTTGGAACCAACGGAGCTTCACGGGCGTTAAATGTGCTTATTTGTATAAGTGCGTTTGGTAACCTGATCGCTGTTATGATTAACATATCAAGAATGCTCCGCGAAACTGGGAGGTCAGATATACTTCGTCGAAGACTTGTTATCTGAAACCTTAAATTGACTTCTGTTTCTACTGCAGGCAGGGCGTTCTTCCTTGGGCGAGGTTCTGGACATCTACGAAGCCTTTTGGGACTCCCCTGGGACCTTACTTTTTCCAATGGGTGATAACACTGATCATGATCCTCGCACCTCCTGCCGGCGACGCATTTAATTTTGGTATGTCTTGGTCAAAACATCCTGGTAAAAGCCAGCTTAGCTACCTGGTATGAGTATTAACCCTATGAACAGTGGTGGATCTCGCTGTGTATCCAGGGAATGTCTTCCTCTTCCTCCTGGTAATTGGCGTCGTGATTATTCGCAAACGTCGAAGCCGCGTCGGTCTGCCGCGACCTGAATATCGAGCATGGTGGATCGCCATTATCTTTGCAACCTTAACCAATCTATATATGCTCATAGCTCCATGGTATCCACCTAACGGGGGTGCTGATGGCGGTGATGTGAGTTTCTGGTACGGAACATACATGGTTGTGGGCATCGCACTGTACGTATTTGCTGTGCTACGACGTGAAATGGCTCGTCTATTTCTCGTCCTTTTTTGATCTATCTTCCATTCACGAACTAATACAAACCATCCAACAGGCTTGTTCTATGCGGCGTGTACTATTATTTCTGGATCAAGTTCCTACCCAAGTACAAAGGCTACGAGCTTCGACAGACGGTAATACAATTCGAGAACAACTCGATCGGTCATAAGCTGGTCAAGGTACCCAAGGACGAAGTGGCCCGCTGGGACAGGGAACATGATGCTGCAGGCAATCTACGGCAGCGTCCATGGATTCCGTGAGCATGTTATGTCTGATCTTACACATCAGGGCTTCTGTGATATACATATAGAGTGCTAGCAGAGTACATCATGGTGACACAGCCGGCCCCTTTGAAGCTCTTGCCACCGTGTACTTAGCCGCACTGATAGGTCTACCACCAAGACTAGCCTTTGAGAGAATATATTCATCTAGCGTGTATTGCAGTTCCTATGGAATAGAGAAGCATTACGCAAACAGTGTTGCTGCGACAAATTTTAACGCCCACAAATGCGCGCCAACGCTAGATTTCCAAGTGATAACCATTTCGATACTTGCATTTAACCACTAAATCACACTCACCTTACTTGATTTAGATAAACAACATTGCTTTGGCGGTGCCGAATCAAGCTGAAATCCACTTACTATAAGTGCCTTGTCGTAAGCGTGACTTAAGGGAAAGATAACCTCAAAGAGAGCAGGCCATCATATGCTTGCTCCTACAGCACTGAGCTACGCCCGACTACGTTCACTGATAGCCAAGTTATACAGTCTATGTTATATAAGCTGGAGTCTGATAATACGCAAAGAATGTGCTTTACGTTACGTAGAGATGCAAGTTTTAAGGCATGTTGGGAGTACTCTACAGAGCCCCAGGCAAAGATACCTAGGCATAATAGAGAATTTTCATCTTATGCCTTCGAGCTCCCGAATTCTCGGGTCAATAACAGGCCACTTATCAAGTACCGATAGTTCATTTATTGGTATTGGTAGGTATAGGTTGCTCGAAATGCTGCACCAGGAACTTTTGAAATCAGTTTGCCGAGGAAAAGTCAGGTCCATCTTTTGCTTTGGTGCTTCCGAGCATGAATGAGTATCAATGGTAGCGAATTGGAGTTGCGACGGACGACGAACTGTAGACATGTCTATGCTTCAATGATAGACAGTTGAAACTATTTTTACTGGTTGATCGGAAAGAAGATTCATTTTCGCATGGATAATGTGTGATCATATATACATACTTTATGGACAACTAATAGTATTTTATTATGATTCCCAGGCATCACTACGTGTCAATCTTCCTTCTTCTTTCTTTATAGCATATCTCTTTGTCGATGGCAACTTGTAGCACCAGAGATTCCTGTTCTTCGGAATACGTGCAAGGGGGATACAAAGAGCAAAAATAAAACAAGTCGGTTGCTGTTGTTGTCCACGGTCTGTGAATTGGTCCCAGGCGTGCGTGTATGTAGGAAGTGAGATGAGAGGAACCCCGTCACTTTTTGAATGCTATCTGGCTGTCGTATAATGTATATTCTTTTTTTGTCTGTATAAATGTGATGAGTAGGCCATTTAGATTATGTTAGATCGTCAGTCGCTTGCTGAGAACATGAGTCTTGTTTCCTTACCAGTAGTCGCTCAAGCTCTTATTCTCTCCCGACGTCGATTACAAGTCTGGATTTTCACTCTGTCCCTGGTTGAAAAGAAGCGGCTATACTGATCTGCCTCGCTCCCCTGACCACGCTATGCTCTCCTCCGGGATACCTAGCTTCAAAGCGTAAATTACGGCCATCAATTATGATCGCAAGCTCGAACTCAACACGGTAATGAAGCCGGCCTTTCTCATCAGGTCCAGGATCCACAGGGTGGAAGTTAGGGTCGTCCTTGAGGAATGTCATGTCAACAAGTATGTGTCCTGCTCTTTCACAGCCTATAAAAGTAACTTGTGAGTGATCGATACTAGTCTCGCTGAGAGCGGTGGCTAACCTCTATTCCGAAAATGCGTATTACGGTAGTGAGACTCGTGGTTTCTGCTTGATATATAGAGAACCTCCTCACAAATGAATTTGATATCTGGCTCTACGGGGAAAGTGTGAAACGCCGGTCTGGTAATCACCGTCCCTGATGGGAGTAGCTCTCCCTGAAAAGGAAACTGGTCAGAAAAACAGAGAAGACCGGGTGTAAGTGCCTAACAAACCTTGTTCACGACCCAGTCGATTGTCTTTTTGATATACTTCCTTCCATCAACAGGGTCGTGCCAGGGATTCGCGTTCGCATGCGCTTCCCACTGTGTCGGCTCATAGGGTTCGGCTCTCAAAATCCCAAAACTAGAGCGAATCCGTCGCTCGGGGCCATCCATTTTGTTTGCCGCGCGAAGTACAGCACCGTGAGCTACGGCTGTGCCACTGTACCAAGGAGAAAATATTATTATCATTAGTAATGTCAAGTTGGACATGGCAGAAGAATAGCACGAAATGATATGTTGATTCGCAGGCGGACCACTTACGGAAAGGGAGCAACTATCACAGGTATTCGTCGTCGTTTCTGAAGCGAATACTCCATTAATTTCTTCTTCAAGTGGCGAACAAGAGAAGGAGATGATGCAAAGCCACCGATCAATATCACTTTCTGTTTTAAATAGTCAGTCAGCAATGTAGTTCTTGTAACTAGCACTGAGAATGAAAGAAGGATCATAGTACTCCAATCACAACTCCTGCATCCTCTGCTTTTTCTAACTGGCTGAACATTAATTTCGATACGCCATCGAGACAGTGTTTGAAGATACGTCGGAAGTCATTTCTGCCAATTATGCTCAGTATAACGCACATATAGAATTGGCCAGCCTTCCACTTACTTCGTAATGATCAGTCGATTTGGTCTCGTATATTTCTCTTGATCCGTCGGCTTCAGACCAGTGACAGGAAGATATTCAGGCTCAAACTCATCCGAGTAGATATCAACTCCTCTTTTGGTTTGTGTTTCGAAGCGATACATGAGCTCATTGATCTTCCCCTGAATTGTAATCCCGTCCTTTTCCAACTCCCGGTGACTAGCTAGACGATGCCAAAGCAGCTTCTCGAATTCTTCATTCAAATAACTTGACCCGCAGAGTGCACCTTGGTGAGTGAATTAGAAGGGTCAAATATCTGTCTACGAGATTGTGGATTACCTTCTGGTTCGAATTCTTCCCTTTCCAACCTCAAGGGGTATTTGGATTTCACTTTGTAAGTAATGGCATCAACCGTACCACCCCCAGCGTCAAGAAGGACGAAGCAATCCCCTGGCTATACTTGAATCAACATGACAGCACTTTTTCTGGGTTTTCATTAATCAATACCATACCGTTATCTCCCCTGATTTGTCCAAAACATACGTTGAAGCTGCCTCTGGCTCCGTAACGATGAACAAGTTGTCGACGTCGTGGTTGCTGTTTTCAATAAATTCAGACTCGCGCAATGCTCTGGTAATAGCATTCTGCATCGTCCGTAATGCTTTTTCTGTCCACATCGCTGGAACACATAGAACAAACTCAACCGAACAGTCATTGTGGTAGTCGTACTGGGATTCCATTTGCGACCTCGTATGGCGCAGTAGATGTTTTAGGAAGTCGGCTATTATGTCTGTCTCATCGCGTATTAATTTCCTTGCGCGCAGATCCCTGACGGTCGTCGATAGTTGGGCCCTAATATGCTTCGTGTGGACGCTATGATCAAGCAGTAGCTTGGACCTGACTATGCATCGAGATTGTTCCCGATGGGTGTCGTTAGCGACCAGAATTTTGGAGACTCCATAGCCCCAGTAATAACGATCAACAATCCCGTCATCTTCTTCGTATCTATCCTCGTCCTCCTCGTCTTGGTCAACATCCATCCAGTCTTGCCCATTGGTGGCGTGAATGTGATCACTATTCTGAGTGTGCGCATCCACCACCGTCTCTTCTTCGTCGCTGATGTTTGTTTCAGTATCAATTGGCTGTCGGAACGGCATGCCTTGTTTTGGATACCAGCTTTGTGTAGGCACCTCCGTGGGGCTTTGGCTAAGATAGCTTGCGGCATGGGGATAATTGGCGATGCTGCTGATTTGGCTTGAGTCTACATCGCTGCTGCCACGGCGACAATACACCGACACACTAGAAAACGTGGTTCCAAAGTCGACTGCGACAATAAAGTGCCTTCTGGTGTTGGATCCCTGACTCGGAACGGCAAACACGTCATCCGAGGCAGCTTGGATGAATGCATGCGAGGAACTTGGGTATCTCTCATTCATCGCGACTACTTCCGTATGCTCTCCATTCACATTTGCAGAGCATACGGAGGGGAGGTGAGGCAAACGCACAAGGAAGCATCGCTGTGGTGGTTGAGCTCGGGGGGGGAGAGGCGGGTCAACTGCGCCGCATTCTGTAAACCCCTGTCACACTAGCGCAAGATGATAACAGGACTGCGACCAGTAAGCAACAGCTGTTGCACGATTCCGTACAAAAAATCCCTCAATCCAGAAGAGGGGCATGCAACTAGAGGTAGTGACGTTGCAACGCTGTGCGTAGTGAATGTGGTGGCTGGAGGGTCGTCTGGTAAGCATCCGGCCTCTTCCCGGTGCAGCAGCACCTCATCACGTTTACTACCGCCCGAGGTGCATGCTTTTGGGTAAACAGCTGCTTTTCTGGTTTTGTTGCATCACTGGCTCCTCAACCATGCCTCGCAAGCATAAAAAGTCGAGAGTGGCATGGAATATCGACGACGAATGCTCAATGCTCGCCTTTCTCGAGTTTCGCATTGGCCAAGGAGAGCTGGACCGTGTGAGAAATGTCGAGGCAATCGCACAGCATCTGTGGCAGGATAGGTCCAGGCGATTAACTAGCTCGCAGGTCGAAGATAAGTTGAAAGAGATACAAAGTCAAACGACGCGGAAGCGCCGAAGAGGGACGATATTTACTGAAGGCCTTAGAGTCTTGTCGGACTATCCGCATGAAGGGCATGTCCGTCGTCTCAAACAGCAGTTAGATGATGAATATGTGATGCATATGCACAGTCAGGACAGAGTAACGAGAAGTACATCGCGTGGCCTTGGTTCTTCGCAACCGCAAGCCAGGAAACGCACTGAGATACCAGAATCTCCCTCTCCAGGCCGGCTGCTCTCCACCAAGAAACCGCGTTTCCATCTATCCCCGAGGCAAAGCCCGCTTGCGAGGAGGAATCAACTCGCAGGTCAGGTATGTCTGAAGACTGTGGTTCTGCCGTCTGGGATGCTTGTTGCTGACGGACTTGAAGAGCTCTCACACTGCGCCAAATCGCACGCTTAGCCCGAAGCATGAAGAAGGTGATAGAGAAACTCCTATCCCTCCAAATCCTACCATACGCGTGATGGTCCCCGACAGTACCGACATGTCCACGGACGACGACCCCCTTTCACCTGTCCCTCAGAGCGACGGTGCATCGCTAAATTTGAATGCAACATCGGCTAGCAATTCCGGCTGGTGTAAAAGACCAAAACAAAGCCTTGACAGTATCTTTTCAGAGTCCAAAATGAAAAGTCTCGAAGAGGAAGTCAAGGACCTAAAAGAGGAACTGACTCGGCTGAGGAAAGACCGTGAGCATCTAGGTTCACAGATGCACACCATTAATTCTTCTCTGGAGACGTCGTTGAGAGAATGCCAGCGCAGGTGCGCACAATACGCTGACGACGTGAAGTGCTTAAACTATGCCCTTTCTGAGAATAACCCAGCAGAAAGAAAACTCCTATACCAACAAGAGAGGCAGATAGAAACGCTGCGGCACTCCCTGAGCGAAAGGAGACAAAACGCCGAGTTTTCCCGATTATCCGCCGACGAGCACCACGTTCCCAAGCCAGACGACATCCAGGAGGCTATCTATGCTATCCATTACGAAACGAAGAAAATACTACTTTCATACGATGATAATCTCACAGTGAGAACGCCCGATCTAGACCATGAAGATAATCTTCGAAGTCTCCTCGGGAAATCTCTGGGAATCAGTTTTTCCTCCCCAATTCACTGTGATACATTGAAGGTAGTACTGGAAAAGAATGGTCTCCAGGCTATTATTTGCGCATTGATTGCTGCGGCTTTGTGTGAGTGGGTTTTTGCAACGGATTTTGAGTCCACAGTAGCAAACTCATCGCTGCTTCTAACCATGTATCGGCAGCACATATCAAGCATAGGTGAGTCTTTGGGGTCCAACACAGGTGACATCCGCGCTGACATAGGGTGGTTACAGACGGCACTAATGCGGTGAGGAATGTTGATATAGCAGCTAACAAGCTGCTATTTGGTAGCGATTATTACCTAAATCATGTCATTCCCGCCAGAGCCAAAGAGTTGGCATCGATGTTGTCTGATGCTCTCGCACCTTTAATCCCCAAAGCTAGAGAGCTTCCTCGTCGATCGACAGAGGGCTTTCATACTTGGGGCGAGGGGGTCAAAGAAAGTGCAAGACGGGAGAAAAGGCTTACAGATATTTTCAAGCGTGCTCTTAGACTGAAGGGGGACCTACTCTCTAGCACTGGGTTGTTTTCCCTTGTGCTGCACTGTCACGGTAAATGTTTCGATAAACGTTCCATGATTGCTGAGACCAAGCATGGAGACAGCGCGGTGATGTCGTCAAAAACCTCCGAATCTATACAGGCCTGTCTTCTCCCGGCTATTTATGTGCAGCAACTCCCACGGCAGGGAGTTGTGGACTATAAGCTTGACATCCTTGGGGAAGACCCTGAAGTGCCAGACTTTTGTCTGATTAGTAAAGCTATTGTTGTCTTAGACTAGAAGCTGAATTCTATGTTCCGAACCTGACATCTGCGGTATGTATATAAGATAATGATCCCATCGCATCGTATTCGTAGATTACTTATCATTCTTGCCCGTCCGGCCTGTTTCCTACATGATAGTCCAATCGATCACTGGGGGCAAATATTTAGTTAACTAGATGCGCTTTTCTGAGTCAGCCTCGTCTGGCGTAACTAGTTAAGTAGGTAGTTATGTAGTTAGCTAACTAGGCTAAACCCGTGTGGCGCATCACTTCTGAAGTCGGAGCCCCTCCTCTACCTTGGGTATACATCTTACCCTCGCAACTCCATTCTCCAAACGCATCATACTCTCTGAGCGCATATCAGCCATGGCTCCGAAAACCAAGAAATCGGTCAAGGACCGTATGTGTGAGAGGCAGAATCTCATCAAGGCATATGACATTGTCTTCGATGGGCCCATAGCACCTCGCCAGTGGCCACGTCAATACGTGCCAATCTTTCAAAAGATTCGAGACATTGAAGATGTCAAATACGAAAGATACGTGAGCTTCCTAACCACTGAGGAGAATGAAACCAACGATCCCCTCGCCCCTATCACCGATCGAGTAGCAAACCTTATTCGCGTTGCATACGACATGAGAAATTCCCTGGCCAATGAGTCAACCTGGAGATTACACACCGAGAGTCAAGTGCTCGGTCGTTTTCTCACCGATCTTCCCTGGTAAAGAAGAGAAGACGCCGTCCTCCTCTAAGAAAGCATTGGATTGACTGGAAAATCAATTAGTGATCATTGCCGCAAGAAACGGTGGGTTTCTAAATTCCGACTCGATCCCTTTTGCCCATTAGCAGCGGAGAAACTACGGGCCAAGAGGGCTAGGACCGTACTTTGCAGCTGTAGACATGTAGACAGAGTGAGGAATCAGGTAAGGCAAGCCATGCAACAGCGATTTCCGGGCCATCTACTGATGCAGAGAACTGCCAGTCAGCAAACACGTTACAGTCGCCTTTTCTTTATCGAAGCGATGAGCCTGTGATTGATGACTCGGTTCCTGAATACGGAACAAAAGAACTAGGAGTTCAGAAGCCCGACAATGTCATCGGACTGCGGCAAACAGCGAAACTTCAAAGCTTGCTGTCGATGAAACCTGACATTCTAGATACGCCTTTTAAGAAGAACTTCAGTCCTTCCTTTCCGTTCCTTTTACTGGAGGCCAAACCCGAACACGGATGTCCAGGCTTTACCTCAGTTGAAGAGCAAAGCGCCTTTCCGCTAAGAACGTTGCTCAATATTCAGAAGAATATCCCAACCCCGGCAGATGTGCAGTTCAATCCTCTAATCTGGTTCATGGCCAACCAAGGCGATGAGTGGAGAATATACGCTTGTGTTCCTGACGGCGCCAAAACAGTAAGTTCCAAATTCACGCCGAGTTTCGCTCGTTCAGTTTGCTTACAGTCACTAGCGAATTATTGATCTTTGGCATGGAAGTGTCCTTCGTGAGGATAGTGCGTTACAACTCCTTTTTCTCGTTGATATGATATGTGACTGGGCGCGCGATATTTATCGAAAAGAAATCATGAGATGTTTTGCGGCTGCTGTATCAGACTCAAGAGGTATTACACCCGCAGACAGCCTCATTTCTTATAATCCATTTTCAGGAGAAGAGACATCTCCAAATCAAAGTGACGGGTATTTCTCGGCTGGTGATAGCGATTCGGCAACTTTCCGGGTCGAGGATGATTCTAATGAGAACCCCATTCGTTCTGTATCGCCTAATGACTCGGCTGTGAACCAGAATGAAGATATCGTAACTCATAGCGACTCGGATTCCCCCACTGAAGTGACTTCTAACCCAAGCACAACAACTGATACTGGTGTTATCTCTTTGGACACGCTGACGGTGTCAGATGTGGAAATGGTGGACTCAGACCACGAGGATGTGAGCGAAGAAACATCAGCCGAGACTTGGACTCAGCACGCCGTAATTAAACATGCAAACAACGTTATATTCTTGTTTCAAACGTTGAGTCTTCCTGAAGCGCATGGCGATTTAATCACATTGTTAACATCGCCATCTACTACCTCAGATGTTGCCCAGGCGGCTGGAAAACTCGTTATGCTTTTCTGTGGACAAACCCAAGTCTTGACGAGGAGAAGTACGATTCGCCGCCTAGGAGCATGGTGGACCGGCGCCAATGATACACAAGAACCATACAATAGCGATCTCGATGATGATTCTGTCATTGCTCATTTTTCTTTTGAGTCTTACTTCCGGCGGCACGATTGGGAGCTAGTACGAAAGCTGACATGCATAATGGCCTCATCGACTGCAATTGAGAACTTAGCATGGATCTGTGGTATTAACCGTCCTGTAATAAACAATTACAGGGGAGAGCTCAGATGCACCAGGAGCAACTTTCTCAAAGTCACTCGTTTTTTGAGAGATCTTTGTGGCGAGAGATCGGCCAAAAGTGGCATATCACACCTTCATCTCTATCTATGCAAAAATTATGCCAGTTTTGAAAGGGGTAGACCGCAGTACGAATGGAAGAAAAGCACACCGCAGATGAGAGACCTTCTTGGTACCCTACAGTATACTGAGCGGTTGATCAGAGTGTCTACTTCTGAGAGATATGGACAAGTGAACATTTCTGTCATGCAAAACATGCCATTGAATCTAGAGTTTGAGTCAAAAACCCAGACGATTGGAGCATTTTTGGCCAAAAAGCCGAGTTCATGGCCTGATACCTGCCCTAAATATTCTCTCGTCGTCTTTGATCAGTCAAATATCCAAGACGGCCACTTAATGGCATCAAAGATTTCCGATGCAATTTTGAACCAATCCTTTTTCCACGAAACTGGGAGCGGTATATCACAAGTGGACGCCAGTGCGTTTACGTTATGGGCGAAGATACTCCGTGGGGAGACACCCTCGGATCACGTTTGGCCTTCCTAAAATTATCATGCTAGGTATTATTCACTGAATTAGCCTGACTGTTGCTTTATAGATAAGATTCGCAAATCCAAGCGGTAGCAAGGCAGTTATCCAGTGTACTTGGCTGTCCCATTGCCCTGGACTATGTAATGCCTATAATTATTTTCAAACAAAAGCTCGTATATTTACGTATTCTTTGTACGGCCTTCTTCCAATCCCATAAGCGGTTTCAAACACAAGAGGAAATCGAGCACCAGTGATCAACCAAGCATGTAAGGCCTCCCAACAGTGCCAATCCATCACCAACCTTGGAAGACATACCAAAGAGTAAGGGTGCCATGAATACGTGTCATTGTTAGCTCCTTGCAGTATTCCAAATAACCCTAAGGCCACTCATTTGCGATGTCTGTGCAGATCAGTTACTAGTTAATCTCAACGCACGTTTATATGCGTTTCCTATGCCTGGTTGTATGTACTTTGAATGTATGCGCTTGGTTGGTTGTAGTATAAAATTAGCGTTGTGGGCCTCCCCCTTGTATTATTTCCATTTGATTGGATGAACGGATCCAGGACTCGGGCTTAGCCCTGATCGGGAATAGTGCGTGGTGTTGCCATTTGACCCCTCCACCGCCGCAGGCCGAAGATTGTTGTCAACTCGAGCTTCAACCTGCAATTGAATTGACTTTGCGATTCGCGCAGTCTCCTTTGTTCTATATAAAGGAAAGGAAAGAAGGAAAATAGAAAGAACTCATCATGGCCACCCGCATCTCGCGTTCCGAGTTCGAGGCTTTTGTTGCCCCCCTTATTGAGGAAATTATCCAATCAACTGAGCAATACAAACTGCCAGAAAATGCCCGACAATGGTTTGAGGCTGTAAGTGAGGCCATGTACGCTCTATTTTGTTTCTTGCTGACGTGACCGGTTTTCCCTGCATAGTCTCTCAAAGCCAACATCGTCGGTGGTAAGATGAATCGAGGGATGTCAGTACCAGATACCGCCAGCATTCTGCTCGGTCGACCTCTAACGGCAGACGAATTGAAACACCTCGCTCTACTTGGATGGTTCACGGAGCTCCTCCAGGCATTTTTCCTAGTCAGCGACGATATCATGGACAGCTCAATCACCCGCCGAGGACAGCCTTGCTGGTACCGACAAGAAGGCGTTGGGTTGATTGCTATTAACGACGCATTTATGCTGGAAAGTGCAATCTATGTCATCCTCAAGAAGTACTTCCGCTCGCACCCTGCCTATGTGGACCTCCTCGAGCTCTTTCACGAGACCACCTACCAGACCGAGCTCGGACAATTGTGCGACTTGATCACCGCCCCCGAAGACAAGGTTGACTTGGATAACTTCTCGATGGAGAAATACACTTTCATTGTCAAGTACAAGACTGCATACTACAGCTTCTATCTCCCCGTCACGCTGGCTTTACATTATCTACAACTTGCCACGCCTAACAACTTGAAGCAGTGCGAGGATATTCTCATCCCTCTTGGTGAATACTTTCAGATCCAGGACGACTACCTCGACGCCTTCGGATTGCCTGAGACTATTGGCAAGATTGGCACAGATATCCAAGACAACAAATGCTCGTGGCTCGTCAACCAGGCCTTGACAATGGTAACGCCGGAGCAACGCCAGCTTCTTAACGAAGCATACGGCCGCAAGGACAGCGCTCTAGAAGCTAAGGTCAAGGCTCTCTACAACGACCTTAAGCTGGAGCAACATTACCTGAACTTTGAGGAAGAGCGTGTCGGCAACCTGCGTCGCCAAATTTCCGCTGTCGATGAATCCGAGGGTCTCAAGAAAGAGATCTTCTCGGCTTTCCTCGATAAGATTTACAAGCGCAGCAAATAAGCTTAACGATGGCTTGCTAAGTGACAATTTCGGGTTGAAATTTGTGTGTTTGTGTGTTTATTTTCCTATACCTCTGCATAAAACAAATTGCCTCGCATCCCTTTCTCCGTTGTTATTTAGCGTGGGCAGTATATAGCCAGAACTGAAGCGGATGTCCATAGAATTTCTAACAAAGAGTCTTGCATCCTGCTGTTCACAGTCTATTATTGGTCTCTAGGTCATTCTTTGGGCGATCTACTTCATATACAATGAAGGCATATTGTCGACACATATATGTATTTATTCAAAGAATACGTATAGTTCATTACATCTCGGCAATTAGATATATATATATAAGCATTTGTCACAATATCAGCATCTAAATCAGTCCGTCAGAACGACAATCTTCCCCTCGGCCAAATTATCGTCCATGCACTGGTGTGCCTCAGCAATCTGGTCGATATGGAACACCTTGCCCACTTTGATTTTAAGCTTGCCAGCCTCCACCTGCTGAATAATATCATCAAAAGGGGTGTCCATGAACTCCTCAATCCAGCCACCGAAAACAGTTAAATGAACGTATCGCGGGATAAACTCCATCGGATTCATATTGTCGAGCGTCCACAGATTGCCCACGATGCCGACCTGACTGACGATTCCACCCTTTGATGCACATTGAAGAGAGTCCTTCAAGCTGACTGTGCCGACTAGTTCGAGGACTTTATTATATTTCTTGTCTTGATCTTTGATCTGCGCTGCAATGGCGCCGTCGTCGACGAAGAAATCATCGGCGCCGTATTCGCGTAGCAATTGTTCTCTATCAGCTCGTCGACTTGTGGTAGCCACATGTGCACCAAGCCCCTTGGCAATCCCCAGCGCAGCGAGGCCGACTGACGTCGTTCCACCTCTTATGAGCAAACGATCCCCCTTTGTCACCTGCAACGACTTTGTTATAGCACCATAAGCGGTGTTAAACATTTCAGGCATGGCCCCAAGAACATCCCATCCAAGCTTTGTTGGTGTCGTGATAGCTTTTACTTGATTTATCGGCACAACAGTGTACTGAGCATATCCGCCATCAAACTGACGGCCCATTCCACCCATGGCGGTCATGACAATCTGCCCCTTTTCGAACTCGCCGCCTGGAGCGTGCTCCACGATACCAGTAGCTTCGATGCCTAAAATTCTGGGGAAATCAACACCAGGAGAATGTCCCTGACGGGTGAACATCTCTGAGCGGTTGAGGCCAAACGCTTTGACGCGAATGAGGACCTGACCAGGTTCGGCCTTGGGGACTGGGCGTTCCTCGACTTTAAGCACTTCCGGACCGCCTTTGGTGCGAATCACGACGGCCTTCATTGTGTCTGTCGCCATTGCGTCTGCTGTCCTGAAATTGGCACAAGCGTGGAATTTGGCTTTGGGGTGAAGGGAAGCACGCAAGTGTTGATATGACAAGATATGGGTAGGAACCGATCGAAGCCGTGATTGGCATAGAATCAATCTTGGACTTGTCGTGGTAATAGTACGGCCAAATGGCATGTTTTATCTGGATGATGTGTGTAATCCTCCATTGCATGCAATGGGAGTATGCGACTTCTTAAATATTGCAATGCCATGGCACATCGTAAGCATCATCAAACCATGCAAGCCAATGTTTGTTCTCGGGAAACGGGCTTATCTCCAGCGCTAGGCCGTATGTGGCAAGTTTGCAGTGTTTATTTTGTTTGAACTTTGATCTGCCATCTCCGGTGTTTGTGCTGTTTGCATCCTGTGGTCTGACTGCTGCTACATCGCGACTTAACTAATCAACTATCTACGTATGGTAACGTATCTAGCTAGGCGACTACGAAAATCGCACTCCTGTGAAGGTGAAGGCATGCGATAGTCACGTCAATGCTCGATACACTGTGTAGCGTAGTAGCACCCCCCTCCCACCCCACACATAGCCTGGGAAGCTCTAAGATCAACCGTGGAGAAGCGTGCGGGGAGCAGAAGGACGTTTAAAGATCGCAATGCTTATTCGCAGTGTAAGATTGACTCGGTCTTGGACAAATAATTGTTTGTTAGCTACATACTCAAGTAGATACTCATAGCATAGCCATTGCTATATGTCATTGCTATAGACATAGTTACCTGGAAACAAGCGACAGACCTAATCATGTGCTATGACGTAGGGCATTAGATCCTAGTGGTAATAATACGTATATTGTTACCATACATCGCGGTCTGTGTTGCGCTGCTAGGTAATGGTAATACCGCGATACGCGTTCCAAGGCATGCCCATACCCCAAGCTAAAGCGGCCCCGGACGAAGACAAGCTGCGCTCCCCGCAGACATCCCCGGGACCACCGCAGGTCAGAGCACCAGCCTCACCCAACTTTGATTCTTCGCCTTTGGAGAGTCACAAGCCCCAAGCAACAGTTGCATTGACTTTTTGTTCTTTCTTCTTCTCTGTTCTGCTTCCCCACCTCTTCCGCTTGTTTCCCCTCCTTCTTCCCAATTGCTCCTACGAGCTCCTGCCACTGCTGCTGGAATCCACGTCCAACCTCCTTTCACTTCTCTTTCCATCCCTCTTCGATTTAGTTACTTGCTCTCTGGCCTGTCTTCAGCCGCTCTTCGGACTTCAAATATCAATGGCTACTAACGGCACGGACACGCCCAGGCGGGACACGAGGAATCATGCTCTTTTCGAAGTGGCAACCGAAGTCGCCAATCGAGGTTTGGCTTTGTCCCTTTGCTATTTTGTGATCATTGCATGGATTGATTGTTTCTGACTTCTTGATCTGTCGTCTACAGTGGGAGGCATCTATTCGGTGTTGAAATCCAAAGCTCCTGTCACCACGGCTGAGTATGGCGAACGTTACACACTCATCGGTCCCTGGAATAGGGCTTCTGTGAGTTTTATACTGGATCAAGGGATTTCAGCATACAGAAACAGAAAAGTGCTGCTATCAGGGCTAACGCTCGTTTGTAGGCAGCTGTCGAAGTCGAAGTCCTGGAACCGACAAATCAGGCTATGGTTGACACAATTGCGTCTATGAAGGAACGTGGTATTGAAATGATCTACGGACGTTGGCTCATTGAGGGAGCTCCTCGAGTGCTGCTTATTGATACTGGAACGGGCTACCGCTACCTGAATGAATGGAAGGGGGATCTCTGGAATATTGCTGGTATCCCTTCGCCTGAAGGAGATCATGAGTCCAACGAAGCAATTGTCTTCGGATACCTGGTAGCATGGTTTCTTGGAGAGGTAAATCCCGATAGAATTCAGTAGCTTTTCAAACCAACTAACAGGCGGACTTTTTTTTAACCTTCCAGTACATTGCGCACGAGTCAAAACGAGCCGTGGTTGCCCATTTTCATGAATGGCTTGCTGGAGTTGCCCTCCCTTTGACCAAAAAACGACATATGGACTTGACAACTATTTTCACTACACATGCGACTCTCTTGGGTCGTTATCTTTGTGCTGGGTCTGTTGACTTCTACAACAACCTTCAATATTTTGATGTTGATGCCGAGGCCGGGAAACGTGGTATCTACCATCGATACTGCATTGAGAGAGCGGCAGCCCACTCTGCTGATGTCTTCACAACTGTATCACACATTACTGCTTTTGAAAGTGAGCACCTGCTGAAGAGGAAACCCGACGGTGTCCTACCTAACGGGTTGAACGTGAAGAAATTCTCTGCCATGCACGAATTCCAGAACCTGCACTCGCAAGCCAAGGAGAAAATCCATGATTTTGTCCGGGGGCACTTTTACGGGCATATGGACTTTGACCTGGAAAATACACTCTACTTCTTCACTGCTGGTCGTTACGAGTATCGTAACAAGGGTGTGGACATGTTCGTTGAATCACTGGCACGGCTTAACCATCGCCTTAAGACAAGCGGCTCAAAGACTACTGTGGTTGCCTTTATCATCATGCCAGCTCAAACTTCGTCACTGACAGTAGAGGCCTTGAAGGGCCAGGCTGTTGTTAAATCTCTGCGAGATACTTTGGAGATGGTTGAGAAAGGCATTGGTCGGCGACTCTTTGAACGATGTCTTTCCTGGAAGGACGGGGACAACATGCCCGATGAAAAGGACCTTATCACTAGCCAAGATCGAGTTCTCTTGCGCCGTCGGCTTTTTGCATTGAAACGCAACACTTTACCTCCAATTGTAACACACAACATGGTCAACGACTCAGAAGACCCGATTCTGAACCAGTTGCGTCGCGTTCAGCTCTTCAATCATCCTTCAGACCGAGTCAAAGTTATCTTCCACCCAGAGTTTCTGAACTCGGCCAATCCCGTCCTGCCGCTCGATTATGACGACTTTGTACGAGGTACGCACATGGGAATTTTCCCTTCGTATTACGAACCATGGGGCTATACTCCGGCGGAATGTACGGTCATGGGTGTTCCCAGCATAACAACAAACTTATCTGGCTTTGGCTGCTACATGGAGGAACTCATCGAGAATTCATCTGACTACGGTATTCATATTGTGGACCGACGGTCCAAGGGAGTTGATGATTCGGTCAACCAGCTCTCTGATTTCATGTTTGAGTTTGCATCCAAGAGTCGGCGCCAACGTATCAATCAACGGAACCGAACCGAACGACTCAGTGACTTGCTTGATTGGAAACGTATGGGACTTGAATATGTCAAGGCGCGGCAATTGGCTTTGAGGAGAGGTACGTTTTTATCTTCTCTGCAGGATAGCGTGATCCTTTTTACTGATATATTACGTACAGCTTACCCTACATCATTTGATGCCGAGGAGGATTTCAGCGACTATATTGGCAGCACGGCCCAAAAGATCTCTCGACCACTCTCGGTCCCAGGATCACCACGTGATCGTACTGGAATGATGACTCCTGGAGACTTTGGTTCGTTGCAGGAAGGCCGAGAGGGGTTAAGTACGGAGGATTACATTGCGTGGAAACTGCCGTAAGTGATTTATTTCCCGACTGTTACGTATTTATCGAGATCGCTGATACGTTTTGCAGTGAGGAGGAAGAGCCAGATGACTTTCCGTACCCCCTGACACTCAGGACCAAGGGGTCGAGCGACCGTCCTCAATCGCCTCTCGATTCGATCTCGTTGAATGGCAATTAGTTCTTTGGACCATTCTTCTTTTTCTCGCTTCCCTGTATCCATTATCATTTAGCCTTT
Organism: Talaromyces atroroseus; assembly: GCF_001907595.1. Taxonomy (NCBI): domain Eukaryota; kingdom Fungi; phylum Ascomycota; class Eurotiomycetes; order Eurotiales; family Trichocomaceae; genus Talaromyces; species Talaromyces atroroseus. Next base: position 1,503,704 of record NW_017971432.1, read on the forward strand.
CACATCGTCTCTAGCAGTGCTTTGTCTTCACTTCCGTTCTTAGCGTTCTGTTTCAGAAAGTATGAGGAACTAACCTGATTATATTACCGGCTCACGGTCTTTTGTCTTGGCTCTTTCAACTGCCTTGCGTACCATCGATGTCCGTTGGCAACTCATTTGCATTCTCATGACTATTCCACGTGTACAGCTAGTGTGGTTTCACTTTTCGTTTTTGTGCTGTTGCATCTGTATTACTTTGATCTAGGATGTAGTTATGCATTGTTGATCTAGCAATTAGTTAATATAGTTTGATGAGTTATGTATGGTGCCTGGCAGAATACTAGGTGTATCCGCTAGGTAGCCCTTAGTTAGGGCTCACGACGCCCAAATCGGAAAGCGAACACAACCACGGAGAAGTAAACATGACGCAGTGCAATTATGGTCAATCTCCACCGCTGCTGATAGTACGGGGCTCGATGATTGCATAGCGGAGAGCCCCAATGCTGCCCGTTGGTGGAGCGGCTCCAGTACCTTGCAAACGAAGACGTATGTCCGACGTCATTGACAACGAGCAGGCATATATATAAGGCCTAACCGCCAACCTCACTCTCTGCATCTCACCTTCAATTCATTCCTCAACCAACCTCATACTTTACTTAGCTACAACTCACTCAAATCTTGCTCAATTCCTCGATTCATCCATACACACAAGCGTTCAACCAGTACATCTTCACAAAATGCCTCGCGGAGCCGAATTCGATAACGGAATCCCTCAATCCGACAACGCCATTGAGAACGGCCCTACAAAAGCACATGGCACAAACCCGGTATGTTTATATACATTCACTGTTTCTTGAGCGAGCTCGCTCGTTGTCTCTCTCCCTTTCATACCCGCATGTCTAATTCTTGTCTCTCATCTACAGGGCTCCGATATCAACCGCGCCTACAAAGCCGCAGATCTCCCAGAGACAACAGGCGGAAACAATCTAGCCAGTGGTGGAGGAAGTGCGGGACCAAGGGCAAGCGGTTCAGGGAAAGGGGGCCACGAACCCAAGACGTTGGGCGAGCGAAAGGGGCTGGGGAGTCAGGGTGTTTAAAAGATGATTGATCGATAACCTACCTTCTATTACGATTGTGTATGAATAATTTCGATCGAGTCGGTTCAGGTTGAGTCTGTCGGTGGCCGGCCATCTCTTTAGGCAGAGCATATAAATGGTTTGGGACAGTCATTTACTGGAACTTGCATTCGAGATATGACCATGTGGAGTATATTAAGCAAATGATATACCGATTAACACCCCCGAAGGCGGACTATCTTAACATGGATAAGAGTTGAATATAAGTATGTGCAACGTTCTTTGAGAGAAAAGAATAGAATAAAAGATCACGGACATCAAGCACAAGGAAAATCGAATCAAATATCGCTGTCAATACGATCAACCATACTCCTTGCTGTACGATGCCAATATGATTATGCCGGAAAAAAATGGAGGGGGGGTTATCAGAGCTGTTTTCTGATGGAATATACGGGTATGTTGGTAGGTATATATGTAAGGTGGGCGAAAAGATATTTATTATTCTTGACCCTTATCATCTGGTTTGACCTCTGAGTCGGTTTTCTGAGGTTTTTGGTCCTTCTCCGGGACAGGCGGTGATGACGAGGATGGTGATGGTGATGAAGACACTTCCGGTTGCACCGTGCTAGTGCCTTCTCTCCCAGAGAAGATAGCCTTCGCATTGATAACTTGAATAAGTGTATCACCTAAGTCGCCAGATCCGTCAATCTTGTCCATTTTAGATTTGAAATACTCGGCATCAGACAGCATTCTACTCAGTCATTCAATTAGTATTCATATGGAAATTAGATAAAACAAAGTTAGAAACATACCTCTGTCTTCCAGACTCCGTATTAACAGGCGTCTCCCGAAAAGCTGTCGTCCACTGCTCCCGGTAGCTCTTGAAGACCGGTTCCATGATCATCATGATAGTCGACTCAGGAAGATGTCGCACAAGAACACGGTGCAATGTCGCGGTTTCTTTCGTCAGGGTTTCCATATAACCGCTGACAGCCTTGGAATCCCTTTCTGCGTCCCAATTTATCTTCTTCATTCCTATCACACCAATGGCCGAGCGCCCACTCATAATATCCACCAATTTCTCGTGGATACCATTCTGATGCTCCTGGCACAGCCTTTTCACCTTGTCGAATTCCCCTATGAGTTGACTGGATGATGAATGCCTCCGAACAAGCTCTCGTATGTAAGGAATAAGGGCCACGATAAAACTGAGCGCTTGAGAAGAGAGGGCTAGATGTTTAGTGTTGATGTTCTTGAGCCCAGCGCTTCTAGTAGCACCTGCGCCTAAGATCAATTGCGAGGATCGCGAGTTGAATAGTTTCAAGCATTCAACCAGATTGGAGCCAATGTCTTGGGTCATACTGGGTATATTTGCCATCAGATACTCAAATTCTTCGATACTCTTCAAGATTGTTACCGCGGACTCCGGAAGCACATATCGCTGCTCGTCGAAATTAGCTGTCCGTGCTTTCTCTTTCCCTGAGCCGTTAATAACAGCCCCATTCTGTGTTTTGGGATTTGGCGCTGATGATTCTGCCGACTCTGTAGGTTCCCAGATCTTGGATACTTGCAACCATGAATCGACGTCAGCTGTGCTAGCACGGAGCACCTTATTGAGCACAGCATTCTCTGCATCGCCGAAATCTCTAGCATCCCACTTGTCTGCATCCATAACCTCCACAATATGTTGACGCTGGCCATCGCTAAACCTGACAATGAAATCGCGAATCTGGTTGTCGACAACTGTCTTCACCGACATCCCACTACGGCCCGAGATAGCCTCGCATTCATCAACGAAAAGTCGGTTGAGGCTGAAATATCTTAAAAAGTCCTCGATCGAAAGATACGACGTCTGTTCCGACCGCACTTTGAGCACCTTGACGATTTGCGACTGTACGATATCGACTGCTTGACCCAAAAGGCTTGACATGTCTAGAGCTTGTAGGATCTCCTCCTGCGCCGCTGCAACTTCGGCTGCGCTTCCTTGAGATCGAGAAATGTCGTTCACGTTTTGTGGGTCTGGACTGCGTGACGATGATCGACCCAAAGATGAACTAGACTGTGTTCCAAGACCGCTAGTGATGTCCAAAAGCACCTTTACCTGGACTCCAAGCCTCCTCAGAGATTCACTAACACCTGTGTATATTTGTCTAAGCATGTCATAAGCACTGTCTGCGTCAAGGGCTCGCAAGTTTCGAGCCAAAATCGAAGACTTCTCCTGCGAACTAAGCTGTCGTCCACCGTGCGTGGATGCAGACATCATTGATTCATTGTCGTCGTCAGACGAGCTAGGAAGATGTTTTCGTATAAGTGCTTTCATCTCTCGTAAAACAGCTGTTTTGAAAGATGTTGCCGCAGGCATTGTATGGTGTGACCTGCCTAGCCCTACAAGCTCAGCATGAAGTTTTGACCTAAGTTGCGCATCGAAAGACATATATGCTGGTGATATAGATGGTGCAGATCTATGTCCACCGCGATTTCTTTGGAACGATGCACCCCAACGATGCAGTGTTGCATCTGCAGGAACATTGTTCACATGTCGCCTTAGATCTGCTAGTAGATCGTCCAGGAATCTACTTTCGTACTTCATTCCAATACGTTGTCTCAACACTGCCAGCTCGTCATCGACACCTTGAAGTGCATGGAGACCCCTGAGATTGACGGGTGCCCTTTGCTCAGAATCATTCTGGTTGCGACGTCTAGATGCCTGTTCGCCAGCCAGCAGTCTTCCCACTTCATCCAAACCATCAATGGCTTCTTCAACATCCCCTTGTTCTATTATGTTCTCGCATTCTGTCACAGCTTCGACTACTTCGTGGAGCTGGCTCATAGCATCGGCCAGTTTCCGAATGTTCTGCCTTCGTTGACGCAATTTGACCACCTTCAATCCTCCCATTGCCATCTCCTTATCGATTTTATGGAGATCCTTTCGGAGAATCTGGATTCTTTTGACAGAATCTGCTGCTTCTGCATGAAGTTCACGCAACGACCCTAACGCGGTGAAGAATGATTTGGATGCAGTGGAGATCGACGATATTAGATGGATTTCAACTGTATCCATATACCATGAAAGTTTCTCTTGCAAAATCGCGTTTGTTGCTAGAGCTTTCCTTCCAGTAGTGGGCGGTTCAATCGTTGAACCATTCGTAGCCTTCTCAAGCCCGGGGGGTTTAGCCGGTTGTCGCACCACTTCTGACTTTTCGGAGACAACGTCAAAGGTACGCGGATTCTCAAGATGGAATTCCTCCTCAAAATAAACGTTGGGTATTGTAGACAAGGGTGTCACTGCTTGCGAGCCTTTGCCGTACGACGGACGTCTCCTACCTCGCATGTCGAACGGGGAGTGGGCACGTGAACCTACAGACACCCCAGACAAACGTCGTTCAAGAACAGGTGTCCGTCGGCCATCGAGTTCATCCGGTCTTGAGGAGAGCGCGGCGGGAGACAAAGTCTTGTTGCTCCTGACCAACTGAGAGTCGTTCTCATCGCTTCCTTCCCTCGCTCGTTGAAAAGCATCATACAAAGAACCGACTTGGTCAAGATAAGGCTGAAACGCCTTGGACTCAACGTTTGGTACATTTGTGAGCGTGACTGGTGGGATGTCTCGTGCGGTGGGGGGCTTATAGCCCGTTGCAGGTATTGAGGTATGAGCGACGAGTCCGGTACGAACGATTGGAGGTTGCAAAAGAGTTGAGATAGCTATTGAAAAGGATAAGTAACTGGCGCTAAGGAATAATGGTGAAGAGATGAAATCGTATTGGTAGCACATAAACTCACCATTTTGACCTAGCTCTGCGATCGAAGAGCGATGGGAAGCGTCCAAGATTCCACCAATGCTGGCAAGAGAACTCGCGGTAGACGACCGCCGCTGCGGTAATCGCTGTAATGGCGCGATACGAGGGGACTCATATTGGGTTTGAGGATATTGCTGCAGCGAAGGTGAAGACCCAATAGAAGCCAGGCTGTCAATCGACGACTTCCGCGGGCTCGAAGAGGTCATCTCGTTCGAGGGGGAAGGCCGTAGCCTAGATGCAGGTCATCGACCGATCAGTCGCTCTAAAGACTTTCCGCGCAGCGCATCGACGACATCAAAGGCTTTCGTTTGGTGCTGGCGAAGTCAATGACTTGGCCATAGGTGTAAATCGAGTGTTGGCGAGGCCAAGCTATGGGCGACGTTGACGGTAGGCCCGATATCAAATCACATTATTCCTGATTAGGGAAAGCGGCGTCTTCCGTTGTTGTCGACCTTAGTTTGCGCAGAAGTTATAACAAATGCAATCGAAACAAGATGCACTGTTTACTCGAATGTTTGGAAGTTTAAGCTGCCACAATGGGTATTACTAGATACATGATTTCTCTACCAACATTAATGAAAACCGAAGAATAAATGATGAACCCGAACACCTCTTCACGACCATACGTATACACATACATACCATGCAAGACCAGATTCCTCAATAGCAACGTTAAAAGCATCATCAAAGCTACATTATGACCTCAGACACCGTTCCTATAGACCTGAGATCCACCAGAGCGGATTCGTATAGTGTCCCTTCGCTGCAGAACCAGTAACGCTCGGTTAAGAGCTTGTTCACTATAACCACGCCCGTCAACGAATTCACGGCGCAAAGTGGCCAAGCTCGTGGACCAGCCAATGGGCAGACGGCGTTTGACTTCATCTTCAACCTTGGATACCTCTTCCATGAGTTCTTTACTACCCTGGTTTTCTCCTTGAGTAACGGCATCCATCGTTGAAGCGAGGAACAATCGGATAGCCTCGTCAACATGAGCCGTCGTCGCGACAGGCGACAATGTGAGCTTGGCGAGAGACTCTGTAATTCTAATGATAGCTTCTAATTGACGAACCGTAATTGGAATGGATGACCGAGCATTCGCGTCAAGTTCGGCGCGATGAACCTGTTTGCGAATTGAAACGAAATGGGACGAAAGCTTGTCTGCTGCTTCCTCCGACAGCTGAGGAGCGCATCGTCTAAATGAAAATGTGGTTAGCTTTAGAATGATGTAGGAAAGTGTTAAGCGACTCACGTCTTGCAATAGCTAATGTATCTTTTCATCTTCTCCACCGGGATTTCTGCCTCAGTATGTTCTTCTGTACCCTTGCCTCCCATGTGAATACCCATCACATGGCGGGCAATTCGTTCGTCTCGGCCGCGGTCATGGTCGTCGCGGACGATAAAAATCATATCGAAACGTGATAAGATAGTAGTTTGGAAATCGATATTTTCTCCGGGAGTCTTCAGATCATCGTAACGTCCGAAGATCGGATTCGCGGCTGCTAGGACAGAGGTCCTAGAGTTGAGAATAGTTGTGATACCAGCTTTGGCAATGGAAATAGTTTGTTGCTCCATAGCTTCGTGAATGGCAACGCGGTCTTCGTCTCTCATCTTATCGAACTCATCAATACATACAACACCACCATCGGCTAAAACCATCGCACCACCTTCCAAGTAGAACTCGCGTGTAGTAGAGTCGCGTTGAACAGAGGCAGTAAGACCGGCAGCTGAAGAACCCTTTCCGGAAGTATAAATGGCAATAGGTGAGGCTTTTTCGACGAATTTGAGTAGCTGAGACTTTGCAGTACCGGGGTCACCAAGCAATAGTACGTTGATATCTCCACGAAGCTTAATTCCGTCTGGCAAAATTTTCTTTGAACCACCCATCAGTAGGCAAGCAATGGCCTTTTTAATGTCCATATTGCCGTAGATCGAGGGAGCAATACTTCGTGCAAATGCTTCATATAAATCGGGACGACGGCTCATTTCTAGGAATTCTTGCTCCTCTTCTTCGGTAAAGGTCGCAGCTCCCTTGGAAGTATGGTCGACATCGCTACTGATTCCCACAGCGCGTAAGTAAGGGTTTCGAATGGCCACTGCGGCAGCCTTCGCACCACCCTTGGATTGGTATATAGAAAAGATGCCCATGACCGTGCAGCGCGATCCGGGAACAACTCGGTTTGCCAAATACCGGTCCGCAGATATGAGCACGTGGCGGGGCAATTCACCAACAGGCACTTGGTCCGGAGCTTCTTGGAGCTTAAGGACTTGCTGATCGACAAAATGGCAATTCTCATGGACAATGACATATGGATCCAGGGGACAGGGTTCGCTTGGCTGTTCTTCCGGCTGGCGCTTACGACCACATCTCCTAGGCAGAGTCAGACCGGAAAATCCACTGTCCACCGTTATATTATCATTATGTTCACAGCTCCTGCACCGGATACTGATGACTGTGGCTTTTGAGGAAATGGTTGAAGCACCAATCACAATGCCAGGAATTCGAACCAGGTGAGAGATATTTGTGGCGTTTAGGTCACGAATAGAGATATGGGAGGCGCTTGAATGGAGGAGTAGTTGATGAGGTGGGAGTTTGACGTCCCTTTGGGATGGATAGACAATGTGCTGGGTGCATTGTTTCAGTGCTGCTTCGAACTATACAACAGCGTTCATTAAATCGTATTCTCTCTAGATTGCAATTGTGTGCCAAACCCACCAAAGGAATGATATCGGCTGGTTCAGTTGTGAGCTTATGAGCAAGTTCTTCGTTATATGAGATCAAGTGTGCAATATCGACGTCGCAATAGTACTGTTTGATGAGGACATTCTGTCGCAATTGATCTCTGTGATAAATCCCTGGTAAGCGTGCAAATTCGCTAGTATGCGTGCGATCATCTCTCGGTCTCACCTGTAAATGAACGAGTTGTCAAGCTGGAACGCGAGAACAAATTCTCGAAGGCGAGCTTGGATAGCTACGCGTGATTCATCAGCGCCATCCTGGCTGGGAGCAAGGACGCTCAGGGCATAAGGGGTGCGTGTATCCATATCTGCGTTGGGATTATAATATGTAAACTAGACAGACGGGATGCGGTTTCGACAAGAAGTCGAATTTTGTGTTACGTCGTCCCTTGCAAAGTAAAAGCGGGAAGACGCGAAACGCGACGCGTGTTTCAGCACGCGTTAAGTGGTTTTGTGTCACGTGACTGTTCTAGCCCGAAATTGTCCATCCATCAGTCAATTCAATCCATGATTGATTGACTATGCATGCTTAACAACGTATATTTTCCTAGGACGCTAGGTGTTCTTTAACTTAGGATACTTGAACAATATGAATGTGCTTGTCCCTAGACTTATGATCTGGTACCTACACATGAACTAAGATTGTCAACAATTATTTAGGAATACTTGACGGCCAATATAAATGCATCTGCAGCTGTTCTCGCATCCAATGATGGTAGAACACGCGTTTGTCCGTGCAACATCCATGATGGCTGTCAGAACCCAATCATCCTCTCCCATCAATGGACGATTTCGCGCGACTGTAAATGATCTCTTTCCCGAATGTGGTATTCAAGTGTGAAATTGTACTGTCTGAACTGTTGCTAAAATGGAGGGCCGTTTTGGCATGTGAGTAGCTACTTGTGTTGCTGTGTTCCCGTTGCCGCTGACTGTTTTACAGGTATATCTCTTCGCCAATATTCACGTTTCAAGTCGGCCAGGAGAGAAAAGAGGTCATAGTCCATTCCGGACCTTTGGCCGGTCTCTCTCCGGCCCTCGATACACTTATGAATGGCCAGATGCTTGAAGCAAAACTTCGACGAGTAGACTGGTCAGACGTGAAGATGGATACATTCGCTCAGTTATGTGAATTCGCATACTCACAGGACTATACACCACCGACATATCAGCAGAGTTCCCATTTCAGCACCACATCCCCAAGTAGCAAAAAGGGCAAAAAGAAGACGAAGAAATCTGACATACCCCGATACGGATTTACCGGTGACGAGCCTGTTCCTGAACCAGAAACAGAACGTGGACCACCATCCGAGCCGGGATTCGGAGTTGAGACTAATCATGCGTTTGAATTGCCTCTAAAGCAACGGACGATCTCCGAGAGAGATCTTCGAAACGTATTTCTGGACCTAGAATATCCGCCATTCAAGTCCACTTATCAATTTAAGCCAGAGGGCAACGAGAGTCCGACACAGGACTTTACTCACGTTCTTGTGGGACATGCTGAACTCTATGTGTTAGCTGATAAGTATGGAATCGAGTCACTTCGCCAGTTGATTCTCCATAAGCTCCATCAATCTTGAAAAGTTTCACGGTCTACGAGACAAATGTTGTTTGCATTACCGAATTCCTCAGGTTCGTGTATCAGAACACCCCTCCACTCAAGGGCGAAATAGACCCATTGAGAAACCTCGCGTCTCGTTACGTGGCCTCCATTCTAGGTCAGATTGGCGACATTGAGACTTTCAAGCAATTACTGGCGGAAGGAGGGGACTTTGTGATTGACTTTTGGAATCTCATCTGGGCAGTGGACATACCATCTAGATCAGTACTTTGGGGATCTGGATAAACGATATATATCCTAGTGTTATCCAAGCATTGGGTATATTCTTTTATTGTATACACCGCGTACGAAATATTCACTAGGATTTATTTTTCCAAGCCTGCAATACGGGTCAAACAAGGATATATACAGTAGTACATGAAGCTCGATATTTCATGTTACTAGCACTTACTAGGAAGATGACGAATTCTAGAGAAAGGTTGGTAATTGTGAATGTTACCTAGATAGTTGACGTAATTTTGTATGGAGCACCTCGTCGAGTAAAATAAATATGTTTTAAGGCCCGGCCCGCAGTGGGGCGATAGGGCAATCGATGTCAATAGAATTTGCCTTGAGTTAAACCCAGCACTCTTCTTCCATAACAACTGTAACATGAGGTAGCTGATCTCGGTATGGACGCTCTTCCCCTCTCAGAAATGGGATCCGGTATGTAAAAGCTTAGGAGAGCCTTCTTAGACATCTCGCCGACAATGACTTTCCCTTTTTCGAATGAAAGGCAATCCAAAAGAGTTCCAAGAACCACGGCATGCTGGACAAGGCTCATTTGTCCCTTCAACCTTTCCATGAATATTACGTCGCATTTGATCAAACAGCTCCTTCAAAAATGCCCTCTCAGCATCTTCAGATTCATCAGGCACCCAATAATTCCCCAACCGTGTACTCGCCAGCATATGTGTGAATCCTGCCAAAGCAAACTCCAAATGGGAGTGGAGTAAATAGGGTTTCCAGTCAATCAAGCCAGTGATGTTGCAGTCCTCATCTATTAAGACGTTCACTTCGTTCAGGTCATGGTGGGAAACCCAAAGTGGGAGACATTTTATTTGTTCTAGGTTTTCAAGGAATGTTTGGAGCTGGCGCCGGTATGGATGAATCCAGGTGACGCTATCAGGTCTTCAAGATGGAATCGAACACGGCCATCGACAGTCTTGTGACTCCTGTCGGCAAGAAACCCTTTCGACAAAATACGACCAAGTGATCTATCGATAGAGATGCGGGTCTGGGCGCCCTTGCCAGCAATTCCCTGAAACCACATGTTTCCAGGTAGGAGGTTGAAAGAAAAAGCCCAAACACCTTGGGGAGAGGAGCTCCTCATCTTCTAATGCTGTGATGTCTGGCACAACTGAACCTAAGGCTTTCTTTGCAATCTTGAAAGCATCTAGATCGAGTGGCTCAGTACGGAACTGTTGTACTATATCACTTTTATCCCTCACGGTCAAAAAGAGTCTCCGACTAAACATCCCCTGCATCGGAGGCCTGTCGACGCGGTCCACAACGCGACCCAAATGCTCAAGCACCAGCTTCTTTCACCCATTTGACTTGCTTTGTTGGGGTGTCAAGGAGTTTGGGAAGGTCTTTGTCAGATGTTATCTCCGGCAATTTGGACGATAGGAAAGGGCAAACAGGGAGGGAATTAAGTTGTCGATGGATCAAATGTTAGATTTGGGTGCGGCCCGCCAGAGCAAGTATACATACATATAGGGTGGCGAGCACACTGTGTTTCATAGAATTGTAGGTTTGTCCAATGAGAGAAAGTTTCGTACGCATGGACTGAGGATGGGAAGTCGCTGTCACGAAGGGGGTTTCTAAGAATGGTGAGTGAGCGGTAAGAGCATTATTTACGTGTCTTTGTTCTGGTAGTTTGACACGAGATTATAAGATCCGGTGATCCTGTCTTTTTCTTTGAAAAGCACATCCTATACAGGCTCATTTTAAGCGTCTGGAAGACTAGGGAGATCAAATTATTATGGACAAGAGAGTTCAAACAATCGATTGTTCGAGTTCACGGCACGGATGGCTCGACGGTTGATGGGAGCGTTGTGGTCGAGGTAGATAGCATTCACAGCAGTGTTGGACACTCAATGTTGCATCATATTAGCAACGAGTACCGGTTGAATAGCTTGATCAAGCACGAGAAATCTAGTATACTTTTTTTTTCCGCGTGTTGATACTATATTCGACATTGACTGCTGATATTGGTTACTTAACTGTGTTGTTTGTTAGTTACATAATTCATACAGGGTGGGTCTCTGATGTCGGCGGGGTCACTCTCTCAACCTCCGCAGATTCTCACGAGAATCAATAATTAATAGGAAATACAATCAATAAAATGACTCCCCTCATACGGATTATCGGCTCGCTCAATGCCGACATGGTGTCGGTCACGCGCCGGTTCCCTGAGCCCGGCGAGACCATCACAGCGACCTCGTTCACGACGAGCGCCGGCGGGAAAGGCGCCAACCAGGCCGTGGCATGCGGTCGCTTGTCACGCTGGAAATCCTCAGCAACACATTCCGCGAGCTCGAACGAGCCAATCCGCGTCGAGATGGTGGGCGCCGTCGGTGGCCGCGACGCTCATTTCCAATCGCTGCTTCGTCCCACGCTCGAGCAGTCTGGCCTAGATACGGCGCGCATTAGGACCGTGGACGAGGACTATACGGGCGTGGCGGTGATCATTGTCGACTCGTCGGCCGGTGGCGAGAATCGCATTCTTTTCTCGCCCGGCGCCAACTACTCGGGCATGCAGGCGATCCCCGACGTTCTCAGCACGGGTCTGGCGCCACCGATCCCGGACGTCATTGTAATGCAGGGAGAGATTCCGATTGAAACAGTCATTGGCATTCTACGGGAAATAGCAAAGTACAAAGACGCGAGTGGCAAGAAGGGGATCGAGGCTGGGCCGGAAGTCATGTTCAACCCTGCGCCAGCGCCGCCGGGTGGCTTGCCGGAGGACGTGTATGCGGCAGTGGACCATTTGATCATGAACGAGACGGAGGCTGAACTGATGGCGCCCAAGACCGAGGAACTGCTACGGGTTGTGCCCGCAGTCAAGGGCGCGGGGCTGCGAGAACAGGTGGCGCAATATTTCCACAAGCTGGGGGTGACATACGTGGTCATCACGCTGGGAGCGAAGGGGGTTTGGTACAGCGCCTGCGATGCCGGCACGGCGATTGCGGCCGACGGTGAATCGCGCTTTACGAACGAGATCCCCGCGGCGAAGGTGTCGCAGGTTCTCGACACTACCGCAGCGGGGGACACCTTCATTGGCGGCTACGCAACGCATATAGCACGCTGGCGAGAGCGACAACGGCAGTCCGGCCATGAGGCCTCGAAGCGCGAGCGGTATCAAGTTGTCATGGACGAGGCGATGAAACGAGCCGGACGGGCTTCTGCGCGGTGTGTGGAAAGACAGGGCGCCATGGACAGCATCCCGTGGGAGGATGAGATCTAGCTACGACGTAGTTACATATTATTTATAGATGGTATGGTGGTTGTTGGCCAGCTGGACTGATTGGATATGCGTGCTCGATATCGACCTGATCGTTTCGCGCGTTGTGCATTAATTCCAAACATGCAGGATCCTCAGCTCACAACCAGTTCACGAGAAACGAGTGGCTGCTGAACATGCACGCCATCACTCGCGGAGCAAGGGCGATGTATTTTATATTCTATTACGTGCTAGCGCGATGTATCTCCAGGTTCCCTGCCCGCGGAACCGCTGCGGGAGGTACTTGGGGATACCTGCACAGGATGGACGCCTTACGCGTCAGGCGCGTCGAGGCACGTTACGTATTAGGAACGTATTATACTAGAGACTATATAGTAACTATAGAACTCAACGTATGCTGTGCGAGTGAAGAATTGAAGTTTAAAATTAAATAAATCATAACTGACTATGGAATACATCGTATATCACAACAATAAAGAATTCTTCATCGATCTATAACAAATTATTTGCACGGAATGCCCCGAGATCCCTTTGTCTTTCTTCAGTATTGTATGCATTGTCTGTAATGTACTTGTTCCGGCCTGAGGCTACCGCCAATCGCGCCTTGCGTCCCGTGCCTCAACGCCGCCAAACAACGCGAGAAATCTCCTGTGCATTAGCATTGCATTGCAGCGCATCAACCCCCCCGTGCTATGAGTATGCAGTAATACCTTGCGATTACTGTACAGCGATACATACCGTTCCTTGGCGGCGTTCCTCCTTCACAAGTTCATATACGCGGTTTCCCCCCCCTACCTTCGCCCAGCCAGTTCTGTCCCTCTCCGCCAGTCCTCAACTTCACCTCCATATCACCGGGCACTCTGCAAACAAAGGATCGCTTGTCCTCCACACTCTTTTGACATCCCTAGGCTGCTTCTGTCTTGCCGACTCTCTTCTCACCGGTACGAGTGTGTACAAAGGGAAACGCCCGCCCTGAAGACCGACTGAAGACCGCCGCCCAAAGAGAGACCATCAGAGTAGAGCTCTGTTCGCGACCCTATTGGATTGCAGCTTTCTCTCTCGATTCTACTATTCCTCGTTTCTGAAATTGTGCTGGGAATTCCCGTCGACTTCTCGTCACCGTAGCTTTCTGGGCTCGCACCATTTAACCAAGCCCAGTGCCCAGTCTTGACTCTCTCTCTCTCTCTCTCTCTCTCTCTCTCTCCATCTCTTCTTCGATCGTATTCTCGATAAACCCAGCAGATCGCTCTTAGAAAATCCCTAGTTTTCAGCCTATTCACTGATATCATTCTTCAAAATGTCTGCTGCCTTCGCCATGGCTCCCCAGCTCCATCGTCAGGCCCTGGCTCCCGTTTCTGTACGCAGAATTCGTGTTCGTGCTCTGCAGCAGACCAAGCTGGGTGTTCTGAACAAGTTGAATGCAACCGTGCCTTCTACCCCGCTGAAGCGCTCCGTATCTTATGACTCTGATGGCGAAAACGTTGCCCCCATCAAACTCGATGCCTCCAAGCGCAAGCGTGATATAGAAGACGATGGGCAGGTCTCCGAGTCCCCCAAGGCTCTGAAGACCAGTCGTATCTCGCTGGTTACTGTCGAAAAGACAACTCCCTTGACCCCTCGCAAAGTCAATGCCGTCATGGCCAAGCCAGCCGGTCGTTCACCCCCGGCCAAAACAAAACTAACCAAGGCCTTTGGTCGTCGCTCTCAGCGTGATTCTCTCGCAAGCAACACCAATGTTGCCTGCGTGAAGAGCAAGCCGGCAACGCTCTCTTCGCGTAAAGTGGCTCAGCCTGCGAGCTGGTTTTTCAACATCCATGCCGACACTCCAGACGAGGAGGCTACCAACACCATGCAGCACTTTGCCGGCAGACTAGACATCAGCGATGACGAATGCAAGGCAAAGTACGACGATCGTGGAAAGGAGAATATCCCTCCACATGAGCTTGGCATAACCATGCCAACAGCCGCTCAGCCAACGCCTGTCCATTCTCGGAGGAACATGATGGCCCAGCTTCGGTCTCCCCTTGGCGAGCTCAGGGCTTCCGATTACTATGACGCTGGTCTGAATGCTCTTTCCTATGCTGTCATTCACGACAATGAGAACCTGAAGACGTCGACTGAAATGATGAACGCTTCTGTCGTGCCCGAATCTACTGCTCTTCCCAAAACTATCTCATTGACTACATGCGTCTCGGAAGAAAGTACCAAGACAGTCGACGGAACGACCGCCGCCTAGATTTTCCCTACTGATCTTTCTTATGGCTTTCATTGGAGTTTATTTTTTCTGGTCTATCTTGTCGTCTTCTTTTAGCAATGGCGCTACGGACGGCGGTGTATTCTGATGGTTTCAATACCCTGCGCGAACACATTTTTCCTCGATTTTTTTACTCTGACGCCCCCACTGTCGAACTATCTCTGTCTTTCTATCGTCTCGTTATAGTGACTCAGTTGGGCGACGGCCGGTCTCGAGGTTACCTTTCCTCAGCCACGGTATCCCAACTCTCACATCCAACAACGTATCCATCGGCAACATCCGCTTACTTGCGTTTTGACTGTCTCTCCATTCTATCCTGGAGCAGAGTGTCCGCAACTTGCGTTTGGCGATCCCGATGATGATATCTCTACCTCAGAAGATCTCTGTCATACCGTCTAGCATCAGTCTTGTTTACTCGAGGTGAAGTATGCTAGCGGTTCTATAGTTTCTTCCTGCCCTTCTTTGTCTGCATGGATATGGTTCACAGTACATTCTCGAAATGGGTGTCTTCTCTAAACTTTCCTTGGGTCGGTTAGAGTGCGTTATTTGCAAGCGTCCGTCATTCCATTATGTATGCACTTGCTTTTTTTTGGGGCGATTCGCTTGGTTGCTGTCGGGTTTTCTCATCTCTCTCTCTCTCTATTTCTTCAATTTGGTTGATTTTTTGCGTCTCATTTCTGGAATGCGTTTATGTTTACACGGAAAAGAATTGATAATGAGGCACGGTGCGGTACGGTACGATATGAATTTGGGAAACACGACGTGGTATGAAATTGTGATGTACGACCTCTTGTGCTTATCTTTTTGCATGCAATGTATCTAGTTAGTATGTCTTTATCTCGACAATAAAGGCCATTAATTATTTTATCTGACTTGACGGGTGCTTTCGTATTGTGCTAATTTATTTGTACTAAAGGTTTTTATACACCATCATGACCTTCATTGCCAACATTGTCATCATCAAGCTCATTCTCGTCTTCTTCATTAGCCTCCTCTTCATCCTCAATCACCCGTCTAGTAGCCTCTCTCTCCTCCTCCTCTTCCACTTCCGGTTGCTGCTGTCGCTGCTGCTGGCTACTACTACTACTACTAGTAGCTGCCTTTGCGCTCACGGCCCATCTCCAATTCGCAGCTCCCTTGATCGTAGCCCGGACCTCAGTCGCAAGCATACTCTCCCTCGGCGTCGCCGTCTCAGCATCCACATGAAACGCCTCCAAGCTCTTCTCATCAGACGCATGATCCGGAAACCCCAAGATACACTCATACTCTGCATCGGCGGGTTCGCGGTGCTGCTGAGTCAATGCATGGATTTTCTGGCGCATGATGGTTTTCACTTTGGCTAGTGTGCCGTTTCCGTACCATCCGTCGCAGATGGGATCGCATTCTTTGCGGAGGAAGTCCTTGTTTGGTTGAGCGGGGAACAGGAGGTTTTTCACAATGGGGTCGACAATGTCGCAGACCATCCAGATCTTGCCGTCGACTGCGAGCGGTGCTTTGCCTGTCCATATATGGCCGGTACGTCCTCCTTCGCGAGTGACGGTGGGGATTGAAGAGATGTCACGACCGCTAAATTCACGCCCGCTGCTGGTGGCGACGTTGAGATTACTGATGTTGCTATTATTTATTCGCTGTCTTGCACTCCCGCCTCCATCGCGAGCAACATCCGGTTCGCGCGGAAGAATGCGAAAGACAAATGTCTGGTATTTGCGGAATTCCACGTCTTTACGAGGATCGTGTCCGAATTTGAAAATTGCGTCTCGCCATGGTCCAGACCGGAATATGTATCCGACATAGCCGATGGCATGTTTAAGAATGTAGCGATCGCTGCTTCGCACTTCGCTCATGAGCGCGCGACGAGTCCATGCTATTCGTTCGGAGAAGAGTCTCTGGAGGGTGGCGATTATCTTCTGGAGGTCAGGGTCTAGGGTGGATATAGGCGGGCATTCGTCGCGTGGTTTAGAAGGCACTTCGGCCACATCGTAGGTTACCAGATGTGTAAGCACCTTAGTTGCTGTTTGGGTATTGAAAGCTGTGATATTTCCCGATGTGTCTTGAGACAGTTTGACTGTCGGGTTCTGGCGGTAGGTATATTGAAATGGTATATATGTTTTGCTGAAGGCTGGTGGAGGGACCAGATCGACATTTTTGGTCTCTCCTTTGCTCATGGATATGTCGAATTGTCGCATCTTTTCAACTATATTTCAGTCAGCTCAGCAAGTTCCGTGCTTCTGAGGAAAGGTACACGGCAGAAAACGTACATTCAAAGGGCAATATCTTCTCTCGGAAATTCCGTGTGAACGGACTCGCCATTGTCGAATACACGTAATCAGGGATGCTTCTGAAATTATGAGTTCTCTCAACTGTCCCCATAACCTCAACCGAATACTGATGGACATTATCCATCAAACTCCGTTGCCTAAACGCACAGCTCTGGCGTTCTCTTTCGATGTCTTGCTGCGTGGAATCCGAGCTCATAGTAAAAGGCTCATCACTTCCGCGTTTCCGCTTTCGTCCTGTCCATTTTGGAACAGTGACCTTCAGCAGGATGTTGTTGGTTTGTCTGTTCATTGACTCAACTGTGCCTGCCAGCGGATCCTCTGGGCGGAGGGATAGTTGAGCCTTGTAGTCCGGCTTGGAAGGATCCAGTATCTATACCGTACGTCAGTGCTGGCGCAATGATGCATGGCGAAAAAGGACTTGCCTTGGAAATGCCGGCGTCCCCTTGTAGAGTTTTGATTGCTCTGTCGACATTTTTCACGATGCCTGGGTGTTCGACGGCCACAATGCGACGCGACGGTATGCGGTACCAGGGGGCGAATTGAGGCTCGTCTCGATCCTCGTCCATTTTGTTATTATCACTGGACTGAAATGGATCAAAAAAACAAAAATGGCAGGCAATGCTAGCCTTCGGAGTTGGTGTAGAGTGATAGTATGTGTCAAGGATGGCAACTGCGTAAGTACTCAGACATCCCGGTGCACGGGAAAATATATTTATGCGCCGCAGGGCTGATGATGTTCCGGTAAAATAGAGATAGCAGTCATCATTATCTGGCACCAGGCTTTATGCCCCGCGTGAATGAGTACTATAAACGCGAAATCGCCGGTTGCCTCGCTCGTTGAAAGGGCAGAGCGACCAGCATGAGGCACGATCGTGATAAAACTGAAGACATGCTCACGTGACCCACCCGGCTTGCTTCCCACAAACTACCGTAATCTTATCTACATGGCGCGTTATTTAGAGATAGTTAACTAGAAGCAAGAGGGATGGATGAACAACGAAGATTTTGAAAATTTAATGTTGAATGCGAAGATGACACCTGCAAGCAGACATCGCTTCCCTGTGTTATGTACAGGAAGCAGCCTGCCAACTCGGCGGCCATACTCCGTAAACGACTGAACAGTAGTTAGTTATTAACTGAGATATAAATAGCAGGAGAAAAGGAGAGTCCCGACTAGCCGGCCCCCTATTGCATTTGCGACAGGAGAAGACGCAGTCAATAGACTGACCTGGATGGCACAAGTGGTTGGAAACCTCCGAGCCAGGCATTCAAAACCCTGTTCGCAGCCACAGACAGCATCAATAAATAGTAGCCATAGAAAGAAACATTGAAGAGTAGCGCCGACAAGACCAGAAAACAAGAGGAGAGCAGCGGCAGAGGTGGTGGAAGCTGTCCTGTCGCCGGGGCCATCCCCCGCTCAGCTAAGCGACACAGGGACGGACAACCAAGTTGGACCAACCTCCACCGCCCAGACTCCAACAGACAGACAGACAGACAGACCAGCTGCCTCGCTCTGCTTCCTCCTGCACTCACGCTCCAGGTACGTTCTGCCGCTGCTGCTGATACACCACACTCTCCTTTTGAATCTCCCTCGTCGCCAGAAGCTGCGGCAATCCGCCCTGGCCCAAGAGTGAGGCTGTTGTTTAGCGTGTCGCAACAACGTACGTCGCCTGCTTCAACCACCACCACCACCACCCTGAAGAATATTTCCTCTGCACAAACAATCGCTATTCTATGCCTGCAGCCTCTTAATTGCCACCACGCGTCGTTGCCGGCCCGGGAACTCATACCTAGCATATCCACAGAACCAGAACCAAGCGTGTTTGTTGTGCCGGCCTTCCCCTCCCCCGTGCCCCGGATTGCAACTCGGAGAGCTGTTGCGGCACATACTATACCATACGCCAGTGCTCATAAAGGCAATCGAATTCATCGGGCAAGATGAAAGGTTTCAGACAGAGAGTGGTGAGTGCTCCAAGTCGGATAGCAGGGACAACGCCTCCGGAACGGGCTGTTTCGAGGAAAACATTAACAGTTGCAGCACGAACAGCTTTCGCGGGCAAAAGACTCAAATAAGTCGTCGAAGAAGCGAGATACCTCCAACACTCCGTCGAATGCCTCGCTGAGCCCTGCCCAACAAACCCAATCGACCAGTCCTAACCACGTAACCCCTACATCTTCAACAACCTCGGTGAACGAGACGAGAAGCACAAAGTCTGACAATGTGTCCCCCGCTGCTGGCAATTCGCCTGTAGCTCAACAGAATGCCCAGGGGACCGCTGTTCCAGCTGGCACCGGCCAGCATTATGTGCCTTCCGCGCCAGGAGTAGGAGGCCAGGTAGGAAACGTTCCGGGCACGCCCACAAGGCAAGGACAACAGCCTATCACCCCGAGTGTTGTCATCAGTCCCAGTGCTCCGGTGAGCAATCCCATGAATGTAATCTAACCCCGACAATCGAGGGCTAACTTTATGCCCTGCGTATAGCATGCCCCCGTTCCTCCTGGAGCGGCCGAAACCATGCCTGGTGATCTGGCGCCGCCAAAGAAGTCTCATGTCTACGACAGACTCCATTCGACGCCAAAAGATATGTCGGATGGAATTAGAACACCAAAGCGGCAGCATTCATCTAGGTTTGACATCTCCGACCAACGCCAGCGCGAATTGGAGAAGTTGCCCGGCTTTCATGAAGTTCCGCCAAACCGTCGACAGGACCTTTTCATGCAGAAGATCGACCAATGCAACATTATATTCGACTTCAACGATCCTACGGCCGATATGAAATCGAAAGAGATCAAGAGGCTGGCACTCCATGAACTCCTCGATTACGTTGCAAACAACCGTTCCGTTATTACCGAGCCAATGTACCCTCGTGTTGTCGATATGTTCGCCAAAAACCTTTTCCGCCCTATTCCACCCCCAGTCACGCCCCAGGGCGAGGCCTATGACCCCGAGGAAGACGAGCCGGTATTGGAAGTCGCTTGGCCCCATATTCAAGTTGTCTACGAGTTTTTCTTGCGCTTCATCGAAAGCCAGGATTTCAATACGAACATCGCGAAACAGTATATCGACCATCAGTTTGTTCTTCAGGTAAGAAGAGCTTTTTGAAGATTCTTATCCAAAAAAAAAAAAAAGGTTAAGAATCTATGCTGACGCCTTGTGATACAGTTACTCGAGCTATTCGATTCCGAGGACCCTCGCGAGCGCGATTTTTTGAAGACGACGCTGCACCGGATCTACGGCAAGTTCCTTAATTTGCGCTCATTCATTCGGCGCTCGATAAACAATGTTTTCTTTCAGTTTACATACGAAACTGAACGTTTCAACGGAATCGCGGAGCTGCTGGAAATCCTGGGATCGATTATCAATGGCTTTGCACTCCCACTTAAAGAGGAGCATAAGCTTTTCTTGACACGAGTTTTGATTCCAATGCACAAACCTCGAGGCTTGAGCATGTACCATCCGCAACTTGCCTATTGTATTGTTCAGTTCCTTGAAAAGGATTCTGCACTCACAGAAGATGTTAGTCTTTCTCGTCATCCACTTCGTACTGTGATGTTATGCTAACTCTTTCTTTTTTTTTTTTTCTTCGCATAGGTTGTTATGGGCTTACTCCGTTACTGGCCTAAAGTGAATAGCACAAAAGAAGTGATGTTTTTAAACGAGGTAGAAGACATCTTTGAGGTTATGGACCCTACGGAATTTGCAAAGGTCCAAGGACCACTTTTCACCCAACTGGCCAAGTCGGTTGCCAGTCCTCACTTTCAGGTGCGAGCGACCTGTTCCCTTCTCAGTTCTATGTGTCTCGATGCTAATTGCCTTCTAGGTTGCCGAGCGAGCCTTATATTTCTGGAATAATGAATATTTTTGCAACTTGGTTAGTGACAATGTGGAGACTATATTGCCCATTATGTTCGCTCCGTTATATGAAAATTCCAAAGGTCATTGGAATAGGTATGTCCTTGACCTTCCTCCTGATCGCCCTCAATCCATGATAATCTATCTGACTGACCTCATTCAGGACAATCCATAGTATGGTGTACAACGCCATGAAGCTATTTATGGAAATCAACCCACAACTTTTCGATGAGTGTTCACAGGAATATAATGAACACCAAAACGGAGCTGAAGAGCGCGAAAAGGCTCGACGTCGGAGGTGGGAGCTGCTTGCTGAACGAGCGGACCAGCGAAAGAAGGGCCTCTTATCCGACCAGCCTTCATTGGCCTCAGCTTCTGCTGCGAAGTCGGACGATATTGATCCGGTGACTCAAGACAGCCAGAAGCGACTAAACGCCCTCAAACTTGACGAATCCGCAACCATTAAGGAGAGGAGCTCGAACTCGGTTAGTGAACCCCCGAATATTTTTGCTACCGTATGATGCACATTGCGTTACACATTGCACTTAATTCATCCTCCTGATATGTTTGACATCCTCCATTTGCTAAGATATTGCCGTTTGTGTTTTTGTAGCAATCCTGATTCTAACCGTGAACGTCCATGTGTTCCAGAGACATGCTCGCCGACGACGCAGTGGAAGCGGCAGTAGTGTGAGGATGCGACGCAGTTCTCTTGGCAGTTCCTCTAGTTCTCCAGCAACGGTTGTACTGTCTCGGAGCAACTCAACTCGACAATAATGTGTCTACGCATTGAGCATTTCTCTTATTTCCGTGCCATAGCATGTGCCCCATCTTCGTGTCCTGCAAATATCATAGCGGCTGCGTATAACTGTGGTTCCTCTACGGCTACCCCCATGCTTGTTTTCCTTTGTTACTTTGGCCTCTGGTTTTTCTCTTTACGATAACGTTGGTACCCCCTGACTTGGTTGCAAATTCTGGCCCCCCTTGCGCCGCCCCCCCGCCTCTCTATATTTGTTCGTGTATATGGTTTAACCTATGTTTCTTCTGCCGTCTGCTTCTTATGCCAACATGAGAGCTCAAAGACCAACGCGGGTTACTTGAGCACATCATTTGAAGTTTGCAATCCATCCTTTCTAGACAGTGTTGTTTCGGGTATGGAAAATGGGTGAATAGGCGTTTTGCGTCCAAAGTACCAGCTACTAATGGACATTTTTTTGTTTCTTTTCCTTCTCTTTCCCCCTTTTGTCCTTTTTGTCCTGCTTGCTGGTGTCTCGTTCACAGCTATTTAGAGATTGCGGGCGAGCTCCAACGGTGTCGCATGAAATCGACATTCTATATCACCGTTTATAATTGAAGATAAGACAAATAGTTATTGAGAGAACTTTGGAAATATGATTATGGAGGAAATAAATCCAGCGCAGTTGACTGTACTAGGGAATTGGGATAAGAGAAAGGTACCCGAGTATCTCAGCATAGACGCAGTAGTGGAGCGGAAGAATGATTATCCGTGGACTGCGCCACCAAGGCCCGCAGAGGCATCGATGGAGGCGGTGACATAACAAGCAGTTGCATGGTTCACTAAACTGAAACTACAACAACTCACATAGGTGGCTTCTACTCCTCATAATTCTGCGAATCCTGAAACCGATCAACGTCGCAGAAAGTATCTGACAACATCCTATCTTATTCAAATAGGGGGAGTCACTACCAGTTGCCTTACAAGCTACACGAATTCCGAGCCCTCATCTTACATACATATCGAAACTGTTTCAACACTCGAATCACCACCTCCGTTAACTGAGAGGACAAATCAACGATTCTATTAAACGTGAAATGTTCAACCGCAATAATGTCCCCTTCGCAGCAAGGCCCAATCCTGGACCCGACCCGCGAAGGACTGGCTACGACCCTGTAATGGGGGATCCTAATCGCGGGGGTTACGGAGGAGGTCCGCCACCTCCGCAGCGAGGACCACCACAAGGTGCAAGGAGGCCAGTTAACGACGCTGCGGGAGCGACCTGGTCGTTGCGCTCAGAGAAGAGTCCGAATACTCTTTATACATATGGAAATCTGTAAGATGGGGTTGGACAATTGGAATTCTTCTTTTTCTCTATTACAGTTATGCTGACAATATTCCTTTTTTTAAACAGGGTAGCCGTTTCTCCTGCGGATTTCCCTCCTCAAGCCTTTGGACGCGACTTTTACCTACTAGTTAATGACTACTACGTCCTATCTGCGCGGCCTCTTGATGGCTTCCCACAAGGGTACATTGGTTTCTCGGAGCGGCAGCGAATGTGGGCTAGGATCGCCGTTACAGATTCTGTGAGAGCACAGATTTACAACCCATTCACTCAGGAGAGAAAGGCCTATCTCGGCTCGAGTGATGTCGAGGTGGGTTTCGCCGGGAAATCTAGGACAGAAGAGCCGTACGACCAGGGTGAACTGGCAAATGCTGTCATTGAGGTGTGTCAAAGCTCGTTCATATATTCAGACCTTTGTGTGCGTTGTGATGTTTCTGACTGGAAGTAGAAATTCAAAGACCAGATTTTGGCACCGGGCCAAAAAGTGCTGATGGACCATCGGGGTATTCCTCTTTCTTTGACTATAAAGACTGTCGAGTTGATAGACTTGATGTCCGAGAAGCAAGCCCAACCATCGGAAGGCGGCGTTGCAACTGATCCTACAGCGCGAGGCATTCTTACCCCTCATACACTTCTCAACTTTTACAAAGATGCAAAGAGCGGAATCAATTTGAAAGCTTCTGACCGCAGGCCTGCCGCCAACTCCATCATCCGACCGGATTTCAAGTTCGAGGATATGGGCATCGGCGGCTTGGATGCGGAATTTAGCACAATTTTTCGTCGAGCCTTTGCGTCGCGGATCTTCCCGCCTGGTTTAATCAACAAATTGGGTATACAGCATGTTAAGGGTATTCTTCTATATGGAGTTCCCGGAACAGGAAAGACATTAATTGCCCGGCAGATTGGTAAAATGCTGAATGCTCGAGAACCCAAGATCATCAACGGTCCAGAAGTGCTTAATAAATATGTCGGCCAGTCAGAAGAAAATATTCGAAAAATGTTTGCCGATGCTGAAAAGGAATACAAGGAGAAAGGAGACGAGAGTGCGTTGCATATCATCATTTTTGACGAACTTGATGCCGTCTGCAAACAGCGTGGCAGCGGAGCTGGTGGTGGCACTGGTGTTGGTGATAGCGTCGTCAATCAATTGCTTTCGAAACTTGACGGAGTTGACCAGCTCAACAATATTCTCTTGATTGGTATGACGAATAGGAAGGACATGATCGACGATGCCTTGTTGCGACCTGGTCGTTTGGAAGTTCACATGGAAATCGGCTTGCCAGATGAGAAGGGTCGCGCTCAAATCCTGAAAATTCACACTCAAAAGATGAGGGATAACAATGTGATGGAACCTGATGTCAATTTGGTGGAACTCGCGCAGCTAACGAAGAATTACTCGGGTGCTGAAATTTCCGGACTTGTGAAGGCTGCAACCTCGTTTGCCTTCAATAGGCACGTCAAGCCCGATACGGTGGCCGGTATTAAGGAGGATGTTTCCAACTTGAAAGTTCGACGAGACGATTTCCTAAATGCTCTTGATGAAGTCAAACCGGCCTTTGGTGTGGCGGAGGAGCAGCTTAGTGACTGCGTTCAGCAGGGTATCATCCATTATTCCCCCAGAGTGCTTGAAATCCTGAAAGAAGGAAACCTGTTTGTGCAACAGGTCGGTGCAGAAGGCGGAACCCCTCTATTCTCAGTCTTATTCCATGGCCCTCCGGCAAGTGGTAAGACTGCGCTTGCGGCACGAATAGCCATAGACTCGGGCTACCCATTCATTCGGCTTATTAGCCCGGAAGACATGGTTGGCTTCAGCGAGACAGCGAAAATTCAGCATATAACAAAGATCTTCATGGACGCGTACAAGAGTCGCACCAGTATTGTAGTTGTTGACAACATTGAGCGAATAATCGACTGGGTTCCCATTGGCCCTCGCTTCAGCAACTCTGTGCTTCAAACTTTGATGGTTTTCACTAGGAAGGCTCCTGCGAATGGACGCCGTCTCTTGATTCTAGCGACTACCACAGAGCGCGCCCTACTCAAAGATCTAGATATGTACAGCTCGTTCAATGCCGACATCGAGGTCCCAACAGTCAGCACATACGATGAGCTGCGGCATATCCTAGGGACCTCTGAATCATTCACACCGGAGGAGGTTGACAGAATTCTTGGAAGCATCTATAGCATTGAAGATGACCAGAAGATCGGTGTGGGAGTCAAGAAGATCTTGCTGGGGATTGAGACGGCCAAACAGGATGTTGACAAGGCAGGCCGTTTTGCAAACGTGATTAATCGGTTGATAGACCAGGATAGAAAGGTTCCCGCCTTTTCATGATTGTTGATTTGATGCAGGCTCATTCCACGCCGGCGGTTCAATGTATCAAGGAAGAATTAGTGGTTTCATCTTAGAATTTTGTCAATTGCTGACAACTATCACTAGCAAAGTCCTTTTGTTAACAAACGTAGTATACTGCCTGTATTGGGAAGAAAGGCAATGCTGCAATTCCCCCAAGTTGATTGGCTGCTACATAGCATGTGCCTATATGGAGTACACCGCAAACACATTTCTGATTGGACAGCGGCTAATTTTCCCCTTCCGTAAACAACGCCTGCCGCGCGACTAAGTGGAGTTCCGCGCCGGAGAAATAATGTTCCCCAGAATTACTCTAATTGGCATAGCGCTCTGTACATAGGCTCGTCGATTGCCCGCAAGTCTAGGCGTGATCTTTCGCGCAGGCCTAGCTCCATTGCTTTTGCAAGTTACTCACTCAAGTTATTTTGCGCAGACGACAACCTTCCTTTGTTTTCTCTAATTTCTGTCTTTATTACTTGGTATTATTTCTTCTACCTATCTCTTTTCTTTTCAGATAGGACGTTTTATGAGCGGTCTACTTCCTTAACGAAATCTTTCTATCCACTCTTTCTCTACGAAGCGTCAGGCTTGCGCGATCTTCTACCACAGGACTGTACCCTGTGCATGCCATATGAATTACGACCATTAAAAGTCATTGCGACCTCACCAGAGCATGCCGGCCCGTAGGCCTGGCATTTGAATGGACAAAGCTTGCACAACTCGAGTCAACAGCAAATTGATCTCTCGGCCTTCCTCTGGTCGCGACCATGGCGGAGTCGAAAATCGACATTTTCGTGGAGAAGCTTGGGGATGAGAAATGGGGTATGGAATTGACCAACTATTACTGATGTTGAAAATTATTGCTGACACTTGAATGCTTTGGATTGCCAGAAATCGCGAGGAGAGCAAATGTCGCTGTGGAACTTAGAGATTCGATTGAAAGCCTCTGTTCCGGGTCCAGCTATCCCATCTTCCTTACCAAGCTATGGCCTGTTTTCAAGAAAGTCCTCAAGGGCGAGCCGGTGTTCATAAACACGTCCTTCGACCATGTAAGAAAGCTTCGAAGTCCTTTGGTCATTATGTGAAGGAAGGATCTTACTAAGATATTTCCATGTTGTTCAGAAACTGCGGAATGCCGTTTTTGAAACCTTGCATCGCCTTCCAACAGCTTCTCCTGATGTCGAGCCCTACGCCATTGACATGGTAGATACGTTGATGCAGCTCGTGAGGGTCGAAAATGAAGAAAATGCAGTGTTGTGTATGAAAACCATTATGGACCTCGTGCGGAATCAAGTCAAGGCAACAGCTCCCCGAGTACAGCCTTTTCTTGAACTTATTCAAGAAATGTTCCAAGGTATGGAAGAAGTTGTACGGGATACTTTCGATACTCCAATTCAAGGAACAACACCTGGTGTGCCTCCCACCGGCGTTGTGCCTTCCACACCGGGGGCTGCCTCTCAGAATTTTCAATCACCAAGACCATCCTCCCCCAGCACGTCGGTCACAGACCTGGGTCCGGATCAGCAGCAGGCGAACCACCACTTGCAAAAGGGTATGCAGTCTTTCAAGGTGTTGGCAGAATGTCCTATCATTGTTGTTTCGATTTTCCAGGCACATCGTACCACTGTGAATGCCAACGTGAAATTATTCGTCCCTCTTATCAAGAGTATTCTCCTCCTACAAGCTAAGCCTCAGGAGCGAGCACATGCCGAAGCCCATGCGCAAGGGAAGCTGTTCACCGGTGTGTGCAAGGAAATCAAGAATCGAGCCGCTTTTGGGGAATTTATCACTGCTCAAGTGAAGACCATGAGTTTCCTGGCTTACCTTCTCCGCATATACGCACAGCATTTACAGGATTTTTTACCCAGTCTCCCAAATGTCGTCGTTCGCTTGTTGCAGGATTGCCCACGTGAAAAGTCTAGTGCCAGGAAGGAGCTTCTCGTTGCCATCCGTCATATCATCAATTTTAATTATCGAAAGATTTTCTTGGCCACGATTGACCAGCTCTTGGATGAGAGGACTCTTATCGGAGACGGGTTGACGGTTTACGAGACCATGCGGCCTCTCGCGTACAGCATGCTTGCTGATTTAATCCATCATGTGCGAGATCACCTCTCGAGGAATCAAATACGCAAGACTGTGGAGGTGTATACGAAGAATCTACACGACGAGTTTCCCGGAACCAGCTTTCAGACTATGAGTGCCAAGTTACTATTGAACATGGCCGAAAAAATATCCAAGCTAGAAGACAAACAAGATGCGCGATATTACCTTATCATGATTCTGGATGCCATCGGTGATAAATTTGCTGCCATGAATTACCAGTTCGAGAACGCAGTCAAGGTGTCCCGCGCAAACCGCAACCGCAGCGATTCAACCCCCGAGAACTATCTGGCTGATCGGGATACTCCTCCAGACTGGGATGAAATTGACATTTTCACAGCTGTTCCCATCAAGACTTCCAACCCGCGGGATCGAGGCGGTGATCCAGTTTCCGACAACCTGTTTCTCTTCAAGAACCTCATCAATGGGTTGAAGAATATTTTCCACCAATTGAAGAACTGCAACCCAACTCATATACAAATAGATCCCAGCAACACACCGATCAATTGGCCAGAAGTTTCATATGGGTACAATGCTGAGGAGGTCAAAGTCATTAAGAAACTGTTCCATGAAGGTGCTCGCGTATTTCGATATTACGGTGTTGACCAGCCTCCGCCTGACATCAACTACTCCTCCTCGTTTGAGTATCTTGCAAGTCAGTATACGGCTCCCATGGGTACCCAGGAGAAAGAGCTTCTTGAGAGCTTCGGAACGGTCTTTCATTGCATCGACACAGCTGCCTTCCACGAAGTTTTTCATAGCGAGATACCATATCTTCATGAACTCATGTTTGAGCACCCTGCCCTCATTCATCTACCGCAATTTTTCCTCGCAAGTGAAGCAACTTCACCCGCCTTTTCTGGGATGGTACTCCAGTACCTAATGGATCGCATTCATGAAGTTGGAACATCTGATATGGCAAAAGCCAAGATTTTGCTGAGAATGTTCAAGCTATCTTTCATGGCTGTCACTCTCTTCTCAAATCAAAACGAGCAGGTTCTCTATCCTCACGTTACGAAGATAGTTACGAAATGTATTGAGTTGTCTGTGACCGCGGAGGAGCCTATGAATTATTTCCTTTTGCTACGTTCACTGTTCCGCAGCATTGGAGGTGGAAGATTCGAGTTATTATACAAAGAGCTCCTTCCGCTACTAGAAATGCTTTTGGAAACCTTTAACAATCTTCTTCTCGGCGCTCGGAAACCTCAAGAACGAGATCTCTATGTTGAGTTAACTTTGACTGTGCCGGCACGTCTAAGTCATCTTCTTCCCCATCTCAGTCATCTGATGCGCCCAATCGTGGTTGCTCTGCGAGCAGACTCGGATTTGGTAGGCCAGGGTCTACGAACACTCGAATTGTGCGTGGATAATCTGACAGCCGATTACTTGGATCCCATAATGGCGCCAATAATGGACGAGCTGATGACGGCCCTGTGGGATCATCTACGGCCACATCCTTACAGCCATTTCCATTCTCATACAACGATGCGCATACTTGGTAAACTAGGTGGTCGCAACCGTAAATTTCTGAACCACCCGCCAGAGCTCTCCTTTAAGCAATTCGCAGATGAAGTTCCAAGCTTTGATGTCAGGTTAATTGGACCAAACGAGAAACGTCCTTTCCCAATCGAAATCGGGGTTGATGTAGCCTATGCGAAACTTTTGGAGAATCCAAAGACACCCGCAGCCAAGGCTTCGGACGCATATTACAAACAGCAAGCCTTCCGTATGCTTAGCTCGCAACTGAAACTCTACATTGGTTATGACAATTTGCCTGACGATTTGGCATCTCTCATTCGGCTTCAGGCCGATGATCTCCTGGAGAATAAAATATCAGGACCCATCGACATACTAGACAAGTCAGAGAGATCCAGTTCCATTCCCAAGAAACTGGCGCAAGAGGAGAGTTTGAAGAAGCTTATGAAGGCGTGCTTTTTTGCTACTACCATTCCCGATCTCCAGCAGACCGCAAGTGCTTTTGTTGCAGACATCTGTCGTCATATCGTTGTTGTCGAAGTCGGTCGAGCATTTGCACAGGCTAGACATGCCCGGCGACCTTTTGATGTGAATAGTGGCGAAGGCCCTGTTTATCTGGATTCCCGTTTGCTGGCTAATGTTATTGTTGATTGTCTATCTTCTGATAACCCCCAGATGCGAGACTCTTCCAAAAAGGCAATGGAAGTTATCAAAGAGACTGCTGCCATTATTTTTGGCGGTTCAGATAAAGCATCCAAGTTACCATTTTGGCAACATCTTGGCCGTGTATTCTGTCATAGCTGTCACAGCGAGGAATGGTTTACCAAGTCTGGAGGTAGTCTGGGAATCCATCTTTTAGCTACCGAGTTAGGTCTGGGCGATAGCTGGCTCTTTGAGCGACAAACTGAGTTCGTTCGTGCTTTAATGTATGTCATCAAAGACACGCCGCCCGACCTTCCTGCAAGCACTCGCATCAGAGCACAGGGGACCCTGGAACTCATCCTCAGGCGCTGCAATAAGGGAATATCAGTAGATGATGTGAAGAACGAGAAAGCCCGTCTCTACACGCTGTGTGGTTTTTTCATTTATGAGCTGTCGCATATGAATAAACACGTTCGGGAAACCTCACAGAAATCATTCTCCACTCTCGCAGAAGTTCTTGGCTGCGAGATGCATGAGCTTATGTATCCTGTTAGGGATCGTCTGCTTCAGTCCATTTTCAACAAACCTCTTCGGGCCCTACCATTTCCTGTGCAGATTGGTTTCATTGACGCTATTACCTTCTGCTTAAGCCTCCATAAGAACATTGTTGTTTTTAACGACGCCCTCAATCGCTTGATGTTGGAATCACTAGCCCTTGCTGACGCCGAGGACGAGTCCCTAGCTCCAAAGCCGAATGAATTTAAAAATGCAGAAATGATTGTCAATCTACGGGTAGCATGCCTTCGCCTGCTTTCAATGGCTATGAGTTTCCCTGAATTTGGCGCTGGGGCAAATGCTAGTAGTCGCAGTCGTGTCATTTCTGTCTTCTTCAAATCTCTGTATTCGAAATCTCCAGAGATTATTGAAGCTGCAAATGCTGGGTTACGTGATGTGCTCACACAGACGAATAAGCTGCCCAAAGATCTTCTTCAAAATGGTCTTCGTCCAATTCTCATGAACCTCCAGGACCCAAAGCGTTTGACTGTGGCTGGACTCGATGGCCTGGCTAGACTTTTAACACTCCTGACCAATTATTTCAAAGTTGAGATTGGTCAGCGTCTTCTGGAACATATGAAGGTTATTGCAGATGATGCTACATTGCAAAAGGTTTCTTTCAACCTCGTTGAGCAGAATCCGGCGATGAAGATTGTGGCTTCAATTTTCAACATCTTTCATCTTCTCCCTCCCGCAGCCACCACGTTTATGGAAAACCTGGTTAACAGAGTTCTCGATCTGGAGGATAAATTGCGACGAACATCGAATAGTCCTTTCCGAAAGCCCCTCGTGAAGTACCTCAATCGTTATCCCAAGGAAAGCTGGGCATTCTTTCAACAGCGTTTTGGTGATGAGCGCTATGGGCGATTCTTCGGTCAGGTCTTAGCCGATCCTGATAGCGCAGTGCTTCGATCCGCCGTGGTTGCAGATACTGAAGGCTTTATCAATGCTACCTTTGGCAGTGAAACGACTGATGGAAAAAACACAGCAGCTATCAATGCAATCCATATCGTTCATTCGATCAGTATACATGAAACAACGAAGAAATGGCTTGTGACCCAGAGTAGCCTGCGCCCAAAGTTACTTAGTACTGGGCGAGATCTTGAGACTAAATTGAGGAATGATAAGCTCCCAGCAAGTGAGCGATTGAGAGTCGAACAGGCTGAGGACCAGTTGATGGAAGTTTTCACTATTTATCTCGCTAATTCACTTCAAGACCTTGATTTCTTGTTTGAGGTCATTAACGGCCTCTCCGCTGACGAGTTGAAGCGGACTCTTGCATTCCCCAAGTTCATATACAAGCACATCATTACCAATGAGTCCATCGATTACAGGCGATCTGTCATCATGAGGTGTCTAGACCTTTACGGGCAGCGGACATCCTCACAAAGGATAAAGACATATGCATTCCATAATCTTGTTAATCCCATATTTGCAATGGATGTCAAGACAACATGGAACAGCCCGCAAAACATCCCCAAGCTGATGGATAAAAGTATGACAGAATCAATCCAGAACCGTTTGTGGCGACCACAGGTTGGGGATATCGCGGAAGAATCAAACCAGCCTGGCGTGGATCATTCACGCATGGAGCTTCTGCAGCTATCCGCTTTGTTGATCAAATATCACCATCAAACGGTCCAGGAGTCTCGCAAAGACATTATCAAATTTGCCTGGAATTACATTCGTCTTGAAGACATCATCAACAAATACGGTGCATACGTGCTAATAAGCTACTTCATCGCCCATTACGAAACTCCTTTTAAGATCGTCACCCAGATCTATGTGGCTTTACTGAGAGCCCATCAGAACGAAGGAAAAGCACTCGTGACCCAGGCCCTTGATGTCCTCGCGCCCATTTTACCCACGAGAATCTCAGCAGTTAATCAGAATACCCAACAGGTCACTGATCCTAGATACCCGCTCTGGGCTAAGTGGCCTCGCCGTATCCTGGCGGAAGAGACAGCAAATTTACAGCAAGTCATGAGTATCTTTCAGTTTTTAGTGCGGCAGCCCGATCTCTTTTATGAATCTCGAGAGCACTTCGTGCCCCTTATTGTGCCGTCGTTGAGTAAAATCGCTGCCCCGCCAAATCCTCCAAGTGAGAGCAAGAAGCTAGCACTTAATCTTATTGGACTCATTTGGCACTGGGAGGAGAAAAGGGTTCGTGGAGGTAGCTCTGGAAGTGTTGCGTCAGACTCGCCAAACTCCAAAAAGCGCAAACTCGATGAAATACAAGCCGATTCGCCTTCGCTAGCAACCAGAACAGAATACAGTGTCTCACCAGAGTTGCGAGCTGGTCTCATCAAGTACCTTATCACATTTATCACAACACTCCCCGAGCGGTTCCCTGTTCCAGCTTTCCGACTTCGAGAGTTGTCTTCATCGAAACCCCAGGCTCCCGTTACTACGGGAGACATGATTAAGAGATCGATGCAGCTGTTGACAAATTTCCTTCAGCCTGAGTTTTGGGGTGATTTGGATATTGACTTGTACACCAAAATTACTGAGCCAATACTTGCTGGTGAGAAAGCTGATAAACCCGACGAAAAGCACATCACAAGCATGATCAATACATTGCAAGTGCTCCGTGTCCTCATTGCGTACAAATCAGATGAATGGATTCTCAACAAGGTTCCATTGTTACAGAGGCTCTTCGATAAGCCATTGCGTTCAGACAATCCGGAAATCCAAGACTGCTTGCATAGCACTGAAGAGGACACTGAATCTTCTTCAAAACTTCCATCTCCGATCAAGCGTATCTTGGATGCCCTTCCTGAAGATCAGCCAGAAGAGGAAGATGCCATGGATGTGGATAGCCCTCCTTCAGAATTTGTGACCTACCTGTCTGGAATTGCTACCGAGGGACTTTCGGGTAACAACTACGTCTCTAGCTTGAACATTTTGTGGACTTTATCTTCTAGCAGGCCTGCAGAGATGGATACTCATATTCCTCAAGTGATGAAGGCATTCTCTCAAAAGTTGGCTAAAGAACATGTTGCCGCTTATGCTACCAATCAAGCCCCTGGGCAGCATACCGGAAATAAACAGGGTGAGAATGGCGCCCCGGATCAACAGGAATTCGAGCTAGGTGTCGATCTTATACTCAAGACAATTGATGTGATTTCCATACGGATGTCTAACCTTGGTGACCAACGCCGGCCATTCCTCAGTGTTCTTGCTCAACTCGTAGAGCGGTCACAGAACATTAAACTCTGTACTAAGGTTCTTGGAATGGTCGAATCCTGGATTTTCCACTCCACAGAGTCATGGCCAACCCTCAAGGAGAAAACTGCTGTTCTGCACAAGATGTTGCTCTTCGAAACCCGTCCGGATCAAACGATGCTCAAGAAATTCCTCAATCTGGTCATTCGCATCTACGAGGATTCCAAAATAACACGAACCGAACTCACGGTTAGATTGGAACATGCCTTTTTAATTGGCACCCGGGCACAAGATGTGGAGATGAGGAGTCGTTTTATCACCATTTTTGATAAGAGCTTAACTCGCACAGCAAGTTCTCGGCTTAGCTATGTTCTGACATCACAAAATTGGGATACACTTGCCGATTCATTTTGGCTAGCACAAGCTTCACATCTTGTTATGGGTTCTGTGGACATGAATACGCCTGCTCGGCTGCTTCCCGATGATTTAACGGTCTACCCCATATCGTTCCTCTTCAGTGCTGTGGAACAAGACAGCCGAAAAGCAGATGTAATGGTTGATGGCCAATTGGAGAATCTTGTTGCTGAGTGCAAGCGCTTCACGGCTGAACTGGGAGATGTGAGAACCAGAGATTTACTTGAGCCTCTTTGTCAGCTTCAACATACCGATCCCAAGACGTCATACAAATTATGGACTACCTTGTTCTCCACTGTTTGGTCAACACTTTCTAAAGATGAACGCATCGATTTAGAAAAGGGGATGGTCACCCTCATCACTCGCGAGTATCACCAGAGACAAATAGACAAGCGACCAAACGTTGTTCAGGCCCTTCTGGAGGGAGCTGTACGAGCTAAACCTCGATTCAAGGTTCCGCCACACGTTATGAAGTTCCTGAGTCGGACGTACGATGCGTGGTATACATCCGCCGTTTATCTAGAGGAATCTGCGAACCAACCAACCATTGATACTCCGGTAGTGCGAGAAAGCAATCTAGACGCGCTTGTTGAAATTTTTGCCGGGCTTCAGGAGGACGATTTTTTTTATGGTACTTGGCGACGGCGATGCAAATTCGTGGAAACTAATGCTGCTTTGTCTTACGAGCAGCACGGCATGTGGGACAAAGCTCAGCAATTATACGAGAATGCCCAGATCAAGGCCCGCTCGGGTGCCATGCCGTTCTCACAGGGAGAATATTACCTTTGGGAAGACCATTGGCTCATCTGTGCCCAAAAACTTCAACAATGGGAAATCCTGAGTGATTTTGCCAAGCACGAGAACCTGAATGATCTTCTGCTTGAGGCTGCATGGAGAAACATCGAGAACTGGCAGAGTGAAACCAATCGCGAGCAATTGGACTCTCTTATCAAATCTGTATCTGACGCTCCTACTCCACGTCGCACATTCTTCCAAGCTTTTATGTCCTTGCTCAACTTTCACCTCAAGAAAGATGGCATTCAAGAATTCAACAATATCTGCGACGAATCTATTCAATTGTCGATTCGAAAATGGCATCAGCTACCGAAGAGGATAACCAATGCTCATATTCCAATTATGCAGCATTTCCAACAGCTTGTCGAACTTCATGATGCCAGTGTCATTTGCAATAGTCTGTCTCAGACAAATGAACGGAATTTGGACACTAAATCAGCTGAATTGAAGCTTCTGTTGGGTACTTGGCGTGACCGGCTTCCAAATGTTTGGGATGATATCAACGCTTGGCAGGATTTGGTAACATGGCGCCAACATATCTTCCAATTGATAAACGCCACTTACCTTGGACTTCTGCCGCCCCAAACGAACAATGTTGCAAGCAATTCTTACGCCTACCGGGGTTATCACGAAACTGCTTGGATCATTAATCGATTTGCTCATGTGGCCCGTAAACACCAGATGCCAGAGGTTTGCATCAACCAGCTCAGCCGGATCTATACTTTGCCAAATATTGAAATCCAGGAAGCCTTCTTGAAGCTGCGGGAGCAAGCTAAGTGTCATTATCAGAATCCGAAGGAGCTCACCAGTGGTCTCGATGTCATCAACAACACCAATCTGAATTATTTCGGTGCGCAGCAGAAAGCCGAATTTTACAGCCTCAAGGGAATGTTCTTGGCGAAACTGAACCACGTGGATGAAGCCAATGACTCGTTTGGGGTTGCTTTGTATTATGATTTGAAGCTCGCAAAAGCGTG
Organism: Talaromyces atroroseus; assembly: GCF_001907595.1. Classification (NCBI taxonomy): domain Eukaryota; kingdom Fungi; phylum Ascomycota; class Eurotiomycetes; order Eurotiales; family Trichocomaceae; genus Talaromyces; species Talaromyces atroroseus. Next base: position 1,539,299 of record NW_017971432.1, read on the forward strand.
GGCAGAATGGGGCCAATACAATGATCAACGCTTTAAAGCGGACCCAACTGACTACGAGCTAGCTGGTAACGCTGTCAGCTGTTACCTCGAAGCTGCTGGACTATACAAGAACGCTAAATCCAGGAAGCTGCTCAGCCGTATTCTTTGGTTGCTGAGTCTTGACAACGAAGAAGGCCGTGTCTCCAATGCCTTTGAAAATTTCAAGGGTGATACTCCAGTGTGGTATTGGATCACGTTTATTCCACAACTTCTCACCAGCCTTAGCCGTCGAGAAGCTCGCTTATGCAAGGCAGTATTGGTTAAGATTGCCAAGCTTTATCCACAGGCCTTGTTCTTCTTGCTTCGTACGAATAGGGAAGATATGATGAGCATCAAGAAAACGCAAGATGCAAAGCAAGAAAAGCTTAACCGAGCTAAGCAGCAAGCTTCACCCAATGTCAAAGTGGAACCTTCCAATGTTGCCAGACCTGGAACCGCTCCTGGTGAAGAGAATTCACAGGCTTCGCCTGCTGTACCTAACAGTGCTACTCCGCAGAATGCGAATGCACAGCAAAATGGCCAGGCCAATGCACAACCTCCAGCACAAGCTCAGAACCAGAGTCAAACGCAGTCTGCTGGCCAGGCTCAGAGTCCCGCACAAGGACAAGGTCAAGCACAATCCCAGCCACAGACTCAGCCACAGACTCAGGGACAACCACAAGGCCAACAGCAGCCTCAAATCCAGGCACAAGCACCGGTCCAGAATTCAAATCAACCCTTAAATACCGGAGAACCAGAAAAGGAACCCCTCAAGAAGCCATGGGAATACTCTGAAGAGATAATGGCAGGCTTGAAGACGGCCTTTCCGCTCTTGGCACTGTCGATGGAGACTATGGTCGATCAAATCCAGAAGAACTTCAAATGTCCCCCTGATGAAGACGCTCATCGTCTAATTGTGGCGTTGTTGAATGACGGTCTTGCATATGTAGGCCGCACACCTGCGGCATACGCTCAAGATTTCAAGCTACCGCCTGCCACGGAAGCTAACATCACTCGATTCGCAGAGACCATATTACCAGCGCATATTCGTAAATCATTCGAAGCCGACTTTGTGGTTAAGAAAATCACAATGTTCGAGTATGTGCAGAAGCTGCGACGGTGGCGCGACAAATTTGAGGAAAAACTTGATCGCCGTCCTCAGTCCCAGTTCCTTGAAGCATACTCACCACATCTCAGCGAATTCAGGTTTTTGAAGTTCGAAGAGGTGGAGGTCCCTGGACAATATCTTCTACACAAAGACAAGAATCAAGACTTTGTCCATATTGATCGCTTCCTACCAGACGTTGACTTGGTTCGTGGTATTGGTGTCTGTCATCGTCGTCTCAAAATTCGTGGCCACGATGGTAGCATTCATCCTTTCGCTGTGCAACATCCTGCAGCTCGTCACTGTCGTCGCGAAGAGCGCATTCTGCAACTTTTCCGCATCTTCAACGGTATTCTTTCTAAGCGCAAGGAAAGTAGGCGCCGCAATCTTTATTTCCATTTGCCGCTCATGGTCCCTATTGCTCCTCACATTCGTCTGGTCCGTGACGATCCTTCCTACATTTCCATGCAAGGTATCTATGAAGATTATTGCAGACGGGAGGGCATCAATAAAGACGAACCTGTGCTCTTTACAATGGAGAAGATGCGTGGACTTGCCGAGATGAAACAGAGTGTAAGCTCCTCTAACCCCCCTCTCGGCAATACAACTACTAATGTATTGCAGCGTTCTCTCGAGCAGCAACAAGTTCTAAGAACAGAGATTCTTACTGCCATTCAAGAGAAATGGGCGCCTAGTACGATCATGCTTGACTACTTCCAGCAGACGTACCCTAATTATGCCGACTTCTGGCTCTTCCGTCGCCAATTCTCATATCAGTATGCTGCAATTTGTTTCATGACCTATGTCATGCACATTGGCAATCGGTATCCAAATAAGATCTCTATCTCTCGGGCTACGGGTGATATCTGGGGTTCTGAATTGATCCCTAGCATCAATCCAAACAAGGCATTCTTCTTCAACCCAGAGCAGGTTCCTTTCCGTCTAACTCCGAATATCCAAACCTTGATGGGACCTATCGCTACTGAGGGTGTTTTCGCCTGTGCTCTAATGGCTATTGCTCGCTGTCTCACAGAGCCGCGCCATGAATTGGAGCAACAGCTCAGTCTCTTCGTGCGCGAGGAGATGATCTTTTGGGCCACAGCTCATCATCGTGGCAATGTTACTGAGAACCAGCTGCGTGAGCTGGTTCAGAGCAACAGTGGCATTATTGTCAACCGTGCTGTCAGTCTGGCTAGTCCCCCGGAGGGCAATCTTCCCGCCAACCAGACTACGATCGACCTTATCTCGAAGGCTGTCAATCCCCAATCTTTGGCTTCTGCCGATGCCCTTTGGATGCCGTATTTGTAATTGTGTCATTTGTTTCTCGATGAAAAGGCAATGGCGTTTCTGTCAACGATTCAATCTTTTCCATACAAGGTTTTGGGGCTTTAGGGGGGTGCGGTTTCATTTTACCATCACGCTTAAAATCATGTGGAGAGCTTAATGTTTCTCAGAGTTGGGCTGTCTATTTTCTTTTTCGAAGTCTTCCTCATTCAGCAACGGCGCTAGGGGAAATTGTCATAATGGCGGGTTTTGCTTGTGAATTTTTTTCTCTTGTCTGCAGATTTTTGTGTTATTTTGTACGCTTTTTTCTTCAATGTGTATGTCTAGTTGAATCAGAGTCCAATCCAATTCCTATTTACGCGTTTCCCGTGGATTTTGCCTTGATCATTAAGTCAACTACCTGAAGAATGTCTATCGACTTCGAAGTATAACCCTAGAGCATATATCTTTTTTCTATGTCGCTTGTCAGGGAAGTAGTCTCCAAGTGCCTACCTCAGTAGGTATTCCTGGTGCCTATTTTAAAATGGGTCGCTAAGAAAACATAGATGGCAAACCCAAGGCGGGCCATAAAACTAATTATTAATTATATATATAATCACTCTCAAATCAGCGCCGGTTTCCTCTTGATGCCCAGCCCCGCAGAAAAGGGCTTTTTCGGTTTCTTCACTTTCGCAAAGGATACTGCTGGAGCTGGGGCTTCATCTGCCTTCCCAGTCGTGCTATTCGACTCCTCGTCTTCAACCAACCGTTTGACCTTCTCGCCCGTTGAAGTCATGAACGCTCGGCGGGCAGCCTCTTCATCCTCCCTTTCAGCCTGCAAGCGAGCTTCCTCGGCATCATCTTGCACATGTGACAACGCAATTTCCTCTCCGAGAGCCTCGCCTCTTTCAATACGTGCGTTCCTCGTTCGAATTTCATCAAGGGCATCGGCAACAGCCATCTCGCGTTTCGAGTCTAGCATCTTCTCTTCAAGTTCCGCCATCTTATCACGTTCAAGTTGTTCGCGCTCTTCGTTTTCCTCGCGCTCCAAGCGATCTAAGGTTTCTTGTTCGGTTTCATTTTGATTGTCGGCATTATTATCTCTCCAGGGCTCGAAATTGCGCTTGGCCCCGCGTTCACAAACGTAGTCCATGTTCTTGGGGTCGGTTTTGAATGTAATTTCGCCGGAACATCTCTGGATTCTCAGTTAGATACCACGTAGCACGTTATAAGGGAGAAAAAGCAGGCCTACCGTGCAGCGTATATAAAAGCGGTATATTGTGATAGATAGATATTTTTCTTCCGTTGTCTCTTTCCGGGCATTGAACTTTCGACCTTTGTAGATGTATTCACCTAGAGGATATGGTTAGCATATAACGCGGCAACAGTAGATCAATAGGTCAAATCATACCACAACTGGTGCAACGCATCGAGAAGGGTGCCATCAAGCGGACAGTGAGCAGCTTTTGTTTCGCACCAGGAACCTTTTTCACCCGACTGATGGCCGATGGATCGAAATCCGGTGGGTAGTACTTCGTTAACCTGGAAACATGTTAGCCATTTTTTCTTTCTGAGATGATCAGGGCGGAATGAATGGATTGAAGAGACGGCATACACTTTACGCTCAGACATTGTGTGGAGTCTTAAAGTCGCTAGATTATGTAGAATTAATGTAGAACCGCAGCAATGTCGTAGAGCTAACGTGGTTGGGAGATTTCAGGCAAGATGTCGCGAGAGTGGACGAGGTGAAGTTTTGGTGGCGGAATCTGGGAAGTTGATTGATTGATCGATAGGCTGCCCGGCGATAAGCAGACTGCCGCCTGAGGCTAACAACCTAAAACAGCCGCGCGGGCCAATCGAATTGTTTATCAAAAGAACGTCCCGCGTCGCGCTTGGAATAAGAAATATTACTCTTGACCTCGCTCGACGTCGTCACTGACGTTCTGAAGGCATTTCTTCATTCTCGCATTGCAAGTCAACACTGTGAATGCCTTTGCAAGCGCGCTCAGAGTCTATGCTATTTTCCCTCCCCGCCTGCTCTCACGTTCAAGCGCAACCCGACAGACATGGAGAAGTTCCTGCGTAGCTGGCGCCAGGATGCTTTGAATCGGGGACAACATGACTCTGCCATATATATTGGAGACAAGGTTTTGGCCTTGACAAGTATTATTTCTTCCTGGCCTCTTTGTTCCACAATCCACTAATGTTGCGGATTACGACAGACAGCGATGCCGACGCCTTCTGGCTTGCACAGGTGCATTTCAACAACAACAATTATACCCGAGCATTGGCTCTGCTTTCTCGAAAAGATCTTGTATCGCGAAGCACATCATGCAAATACCTGGCCGCTCATTGTTACATCAAACAAAACAAATTCGAAGCTGCCCTCAATATTCTCGGAGAACAGAATCCGACCCACCTCATTAGCTCTGCAAACCATAGCCGACGTAAAATACAGCACCTGAACGGACATAGCCACGTCACTCTTAGGAACGGGAAAACAACTTCGTCCAGATTGGACCGCGCGGATAGGAGTGAGGAACGAGACCGAGAAGATGCGAATAACTTGCGTTTTGAGGCGGCCATGTGCTATTTACGCGGACTTTGCTACGCAAAACAGAATGCATTTGATCGCGCCCGCGACTGCTATAAGGACGCAGTGAGGATAGATATTCAATGCTTCGAGGCCTTTGATCAGCTCATGAAGAATTCGCTTATGTCTCCGGCGGAAGAGCTTGAATTTTTGGAGTCTTTAGACTTTGACACTATTTCGGTGCCGTCCGATCCATCAAGGTCACAAGAAGCCGCGCATTTTGTGAAAATGCTGTATACTACAAGGCTCTCGAAATATACCTCGCCTTCGACGCTTTCCAATGCTACCGAGACGCTTTCTACACACTACAATCTTTCCAACAACCCCGATATCCTCCTTTCACGTGCCGAGGCACTATATACACAATGCCGTTTTGTCGAAGCTTTGGAGCTTACATCTTCTATTCTTACGACTCCGGAGACGGGGGCTGTGACGACCGACGTCTCGGTTGTCCCTGGGCAGAACCTCGGCCATTCACCCGCTGTTTACCCTTTGCATCTTGCATGTCTTTACGAGACCGGTGCTGTCAATGCTTTATTCTTGCTCGCGCATACGTTAGCCGATAATGCGCCGGAAGAATCGTATACATACCTAGCCATTGGGGTGTATTATCTTTCGGTGGCCAAAATCGCGGAGGCGCGACGTTTCTTCTCCAAAGCTTCCCTCCTAGATCCTCATTCAGCACCAGCTTGGATTGGATTTGCTCACACTTTCGCTGCTGAGGGCGAGCATGACCAAGCAATCGCTGCTTACAGCACCGCAGCACGGTTATTTCAGGGCAGTCATCTGCCACAGTTGTTTTTGGGAATGCAACATTTAGCCTTGAATAACATGTCACTTGCGCACGAGTACCTATGCGCTGCATATTCCATGTCCTCAGGGTCACCATCAGGCTCCCTGACAACCATTCCAAACATGCCCTCCAGCGGACTGCCGTCACTCGGTGGCGATCCCTTGGTTCTCAATGAATTGGGCGTTGTCCTCTATCACCAATCCCATCTCGAATCGGCAGCAGATTTGTTTCGTCAGGCACTGGCACTGGCAAATTCACTACAATGTGATCCGGGGGCATGGGTGGCCACGCGGGCTAATTTAGGGCATGCTCTGCGGCGCATGGGTAACCTCAACGAAGCTCTTGCCGAATTCGATGAGTGCGTGAGAGTCGGTGCAGGAGGTGGTACCACAGGCTACGGTGCTGCAATAGGGGGCGTTGCTGCTACGTCGGCGGGTGTGGCAGGATACGAAGATCGCGGATTGATTGGTTCGCTTCACACTTCGCGTGGGCTTATCTATCTACAGCAAGGACGAACACTAGAAGCTGTTACCGTGTTACATGAAGCTGTGCGGGTTCTCGGAGTAAGCGGTGGCGATGCAGCGGGTGGTGCCGGTATCGCAGGCACTATTTTGTCTCGTGCGTTGGAACTATGGTCTCTTGAAGGCCGAGGCAAAGATGTTCGAGCCGGGAACAGTGGACGCCAAAAGAGGGAGGCATTGGCACGGACGAGGGAAGAACCTTTCGAAGACAGCTGGACAGATAACGTTGTTCATGCCGGTGGCACTTCTGAGGAAAATGTTGAGATGGAGCTAGATGAGCATGCGAAAGGTCTTCTAGGCATTGCCTTGACTAGAGTACGACCTCAACGCGCCGGCAAAAGGCCTCAGAGACCACAAGTTGAGCACCCACAAGAGATGGAACTTGAAGAACCTGCTGAGCGAAGTAGACGAGGGAATTCGCAATTGCCCCCTAGTCGGCGCAGTCCAACACGTCGAGTACAGCCTAGGCGTGCTGACGATGTTTGATTGTTACGGTTTTCCTATTGCATATACTTATTTGTTTTTCTCTTGCATTTCGTTCTCTTTTATATTTGCATTGGGAGCGAGAAGCGGTGGCGCATTGGATTTACTACGAAATTCTTGTCTGTTCTTTTGGGCGGCGGAATGTGATACAGGCAGTTGCATATTCATAAGCCCACGAATAGGCCTGGTGCACAAAATAATCCTAGTACTAGTGCATTCAGGTATTGAGGGGTGATTGGGCATTTGTGATACTTAGTACTTAGGCACCCAAATAATGAGAAAGATACGCATGACGCTGTGTATTGACTAAACCATCCGAGCTTGAACAGATAATTCTGCAAATATTTTCATGATAAATCCACTGAGAGAATGCCCATAGCAATAAAGCTAGGAGAAAAAAGAGTCATGAAAAACAGATCAATAACGCCGTGTGACTCCATTGGGTCTATGCACAAATCTGGTCCATAATATATTCGAGAAGTATACTGTAAAGTCCAACTCCGAAAACCAAAATATGCCAATAGTCGTGTATCAAAGGCAGGAAAAAGAAATATTAGAGGCGTATAGCATGCTTAGCCCCATAGCGGAGGATGAATATATTCTGCAGCCCGATCTAGAAGGTTGGGATAAGTCCAATCCCCGCTACTGGAGCTTTCAGGAGTCGGGGGAGGTAGTGATCCCATATTCGGCGTATATGCAGAAGCAGTCACTGACAAATTACGTGTATATGCCGATTGTGGCGGGGCCGTCTGCGAGTCTGGTTGTCCGTAGGTGCCCGTGCTACTGCCAGGTTGAGCGCCGTATGTGCTGAAAGCTAGGTTCATTTTCTGCAAAGCGCGAAGAGATCGTATGAGTGGCTTTGCCCATTGCGCTTGCGTGTCCATCACAATATTCGCGGGTATTGATGCCATTTGCGGCCCTTGATATGAGTCTGATAATGACAAGTGAGCTTTGGTAATCCCATGAATAATGTCAATTTGCGGATAGCCTGCGGCCATTCTATAGTTCGCATTTTCTGGGGACGTCATACTTTCAACTCCTGGGGCTGCAGCAGCGACAGTGGTTTCAGTCGTCTGAAACTCTCCTTCGGCACTGGCACGTTCAGATATTATGATTTCAAGTTCGTGCAAGAGGTCTCTGACTTTCGGCTCAGTCTTTCCCTCATCAATCACTGCAAGAAGAAATGCACAACTGATTGCGCGTTGCAAGGTGATCCAGGCTCGCGAGCCATGAGTGCTAAACGAGTGAAGCTCGATATAAGACTCCACTGTACCGATGAGGCTTTCCACACAGTCGCGACGCACTATAGGTAAAAGGGGATCGTTTTTGTCCGCTTCGGCTTTGAGTGCTGGCCTGCAAAGTTCTGAGGTAATATAAGATGAGTGTACCTTTAGTGCGAGTCTTTGTAGGTGATCCATCGACGTCAGGCAGTGTTTACGGTCTCGCAAGTGGGGAGAGGCATCTGCGAGCATCTTCTGAATCCGTTGTTTGTATATCTGTATTGTCTTGAAACTCATGTGAAAATGAGGCGTCAGCATACGCCCGCGTACAACCTCTAGAGTCAATGATATGATCCTGCACATCGTTTCAAAGTAGTCACGATCTCCAGGTTTGGATTCGGGCCTGTCAGATATTTCAGGTTGGCTAACCGCGACAGTAGATGGTCGGTCATAGGAGAGTGAGAAATGGCTATCCTGCCATGCCATGGACCACCTTGAAAATAGGAAAACATTAGTACTGTTGATCGTTAACTGAAGATTGATAAAACACACCAAATATGTTGTCGCGTGTACTGCTCGAATGGCTCAAACCGATTGGAATCGACATGAAGTCCCAAAGCTAGCCCCATACGGAGCGTCATCCCTTATAGAGAGTAAGTGCTAAGCATATTTAAAATATTACAGATGGATATATCGTACCTAGCAGCACATAAGAGACGCCGGGGTTCATGTTATATGAAAGAACGTTTCCAATTATCAAAAGCGTTTTCATTGCTTCGATAGTAGGTTGCGAGACGAAATTGCACATGCGAAGACACTGGTAGGAGCAGCAGACTGCATGCAATTAGTACGATAAGAACAATATAATATCTGTCGCGAGATAGCTTACCATAAACCTGAGATGTAAGTTCTCGCTCTTTTCCAGGAAGATCCGAAGATTGACAGCCAGATGCTAGAACGGCAAAGAGTAGCCCTATGAATGCCAAATTCATGCCAAAGGGGGGCTCGGAAAGCCCCCGATCGTCACCTGTCTTTAAAACGCTTCCAGCTGCAGCTCTATTCTGTAAAAATGTCTGCAAATTCTTTTCGAACCCAGGCACGTCGACTAATACTGGATAAAGAGTACCAGCGATATCTCTATAATAGTAAAAAAATCTAGGAAGACTGTTAGCTTGTGATTCATATTATACCATAAGAGCGAATTTCAGGACTAACTCTTTGATTTGATCATCGTTTGGCAGGGCACTGCAAACTGCATTCACATCGAACGATGATGTATCCGAGGACCACAGATCCACGAAGGGGTATGTAGCGGTTTCGTTATCGAGGCCTAATTTTGGGAGGATGCCACCTTCAAGAAGTGCCTGCGCTTGAAGGGAACCGGATTTATTGAGAATGTATGCTAATACCGATCGCGATCCAAGATGCACAGTGCCTTCGCCGTACGTATGCGTGGTATGGATACCCTCGGCCTCAGGAGACGTAGGCTCCGCATCAGCGTTTCGATTACTGGTTGAGGCTGTGCTAGTCGAGGGGCGTCCATCAATTTGTTCCAGCCCGCTTCTCAAGCTGGTTATTGCTTGTTCCATTTCCTTCAACTTGTTGCAAACGTTGTCCCAGTGCTCTCGAGGTACCGAAATGCGTCCACCCAAATCACGTTCTGCGGGAACTGTTTCTGAAGGCTCTGGTCTGATGGGCACGCCTATGGTTTCGATTGTCGTGGGAATATTACTATCCGATGGTTCATCGTTCATCAGGTGCCCCAAATAAGATGTAGCTGCTTGTCGTTTTTTGGACGGGCGCTCATAAGAGCAAAGATCTGCATGATCACGCTTAACACAGCCGTCGCAAGGCAGGTTACGATCGCATTTCACCTTCCTGGTATGGCACGGATAACAAGCCTTTGGTTCTCGCGCCTTGCGTTTCGTCCGAATGATGGCGTCTATTTGGGACTGTGGCAATTCGGAAACCGAGGAAGACTGAGACATATTCACTCCTCTGGCCGCACTAGGGGCGAGAGAATCGGATGGCGCATAGAAAGTAGCCATGAACAGTGGGCGATTGTGACTACGTACTGCGCGAGATATCGGAATTCAGATTCAAGATTGCTTGCTATCAACGAGTGTTTGTTTCAGGTATTGACTGGACATATAGAAGTACGCTTGATCATATTGAAGCGCTGAAATCGCAGAGCACAATTGATATCGAGTGATCGAGACGCGAGAATGAAAGCGAGAGAGAGAGAGAGAGAGCAATTGAACGTGCTTGCCATGGCGGACCTCGAAAGTCGAAACCTTGGAAGGCAGTTTGCAGCCGGGTGGGGCGCCTGGCTACAACACGGATTCTGATTGGAGGGAGGAGCCGTAGAATTTGCTGAGATGGGGCTACCGCATTCGGGTATGTTGTGTACTATGTTGGGTTAGACTACCCGATCTGCCACCGCCTTCAGGGCTATGACATATCCCATCTTTCTTTCTTCATCTTCATGGCTGATACAAATTCGTAAACAGTGCAATGAACGATCACAGAGTGCTCATCAAACGGGTTTCTATTGTTCTACATCTAAACCCGCCCGGCGCAGTCGGTGTGAATGACTAGACTTTAAGGGCGTTGTTTGTTGGAATCCCCATTTTGGAACATCAACTCTTGTATGTATGATGCACGAAGACTATGCATAACAAAAGAAAAAAAAAAGAGGAAGAAGAAGAAGAATAGAGGAAGAAAGGAGAAAGAAAGGAAAAGAGAAGAGAAAAGAAAGAAGAATCATTATCAGATCGTGCAGTCTCTTCTGATTGGCCTGTGCTTATACTCGTACGACAAAACTTACTTCGTAATCAGGATTAGCTCTGTCTAAGTACTTGACTACTACCGTTTACAGAACTTCCTATGACATGGAAGTTTGGCACAGACTACGTAGGTTAAGAGTATGCCCGCCATCTTGAATGGCGGCCAATAGTGCTGCAATGTATTTTCACAATTCGGGTGTGTGATTATCCGGTTACATCGCGTACTCAAATTCCTTCATGCTCCGTAGCTCACAGGCGAACGTATACTCTGTTAGGCAGATTCCTGCCTAGAACGTGAAAACGGAAGTAGCATGTAACTATGGATATTTATAATATCTTATAAATCCAGGATCTGGCGTCATAAGCCACGTTTTTGGTAAAAGTTTTCATTCACAATGGAGTTGCTAGAATTGTTCTATTTGTTTTACTACTAAGGGACTCATCTAGACTGGGTAGATGAATTAACTCAAATCCTACTTTTAAGCTGTAAAAGTTGCTCTCCTTGTGTCTCTTTTTTTTGCATTCATCGTCACCATACGATAGATGGGCCTACATAGGTACTTTAAGTACACACAAGAACCTCAGAAGACGTCATCAACATCTGCAGACTGCTATAAGAATGCACAAAATCGAGTCTAGCTCCGAGGAAAAAAGTTAATCGTTCTCTAGCCACTTCCAGACGAGTGACAGTAACATTCTAGATATGATTGCCCAACCTATTTCGAGGCTGTTTCGGCGTCTACCTAGCAAGATCGGCTCGGGATCACCATTACGTACTACATATTTTATCAAAATAATCCGATCCTTCTGCACAGGCGTTATTGTGCATTAGTACGATTTTCTTGTCTACTTAGTCTATGTTTTAGAACTCTAGTTAGTGCCAAAATTTCGGCTTTGGAATTTGATGTAGGTTTTTCGGCATCAGATCATGCCTTATTGATGACCGGTGCCTAATTAGTTTGATTATGAATCTATGACTGATCATTGATTATCTGTTCTAGAAGTAATAGACAGCACTTAGTCAAGCCGAATTCAGCAGTTCAATAAACTATATTAACTTTCAAACAGCCCGTTGAGCAAGCAATAGTTTTCAAACCTCGCATCCACATCTTCTTTTTCGATACTTGCCTAGGTGCCCACTGTCACAGCATGAAGTGCTTCCGAGCAGGAGTCCTCGGGGCCCTTATTGCCACAGCAACAGCATCCACAATCCAAAACGGCACATACGACTACATTGTCGTCGGCGGTGGTCCGGCCGGTATCATTACTGCTGAACGCTTTATCGAAGCCGGCAAGAAGGTCCTCCTTCTAGAGCGTGGTGTTGGTCCTACTGTTGCAACAGGTGACACGCAGACCTTATCATGGAACGACACACTCACTGCCGTCGACGTCCCTGGTCTCTCAGCCAGCCTAGGCGAAACAGATGTCTTCAGCCAGGATCTCTGCACTGATACCGCTGGAACAGCAGCCTGTGTCCTCGGTGGTGGTGTCACCGTGAACTACATGGTTTTCGTCCATCCTCCTGCCCATGATTTTGATGATAAATGGCCTCTGGGATGGAAATGGCATGACGTCTCCTCTGCTGCAGACCGTCTGTACGCGCGCAACCCCGGTACTATCTTGCCTTCTGCCGACGGCAAGCGATACGACCAGGGTGCCTACAATGTCTTCTCAAGCTTTTTTGCCAAGCTCGGCTGGACCTCAGTTGATATGATCACCCAGCCCGACGAGAAGTACCAGGTCTACAGCTACCCAGCCTGGAATATCAAGGACCAGAAACGCGCTGGCCCAGTGCGCACATACCTGCCGCTCGCAGAAGAGAGCCCTAATTTCACCCTCAGCATGTCCACAAAAGTCAACCGCCTCGTGCGCTGCGGCAGCAACGTCACCGGCGTCGAGCTTGACGTTAACGGAACCTCGGAAATCGTAACTGTCGCCCCTAACGGTCGTGTAGTGCTTGCTGCCGGTACTATGTCCACTCCTCGCATCCTCTTTAACTCTGGTATTGGGCCCAAGTCGCAAATCGAGATTGCTCAGGAAAGCGGTGTCACTCTTCCTCCCTCCAATGAATGGATTTATCTCCCGGTCGGCTATAACTTCAAGGACCACGACATTTTTTCCATCATCGTCGAGACGAACGGTACTTTCTCGCCACTCAATGGCACTAACGTCTATGATGGTGCTGATACGCACGATATTGATCAATACGAGGATACAAACAGCGGTGTACTGACCCAAGGCAAGCATCGCATGATCTTTTTTAGTTCCAATGTTGCCTCTGACGGCCATAAACGTTACTTCCAGGGCTCATGTGCGCCCACTGGCCCCGGAGAGATTACCATCACCACCTACATGACCCATGGCCTCACCTCGAGCGGTGTATTGGGTCTGGACGTCAACGGTAGTACGGTAGTTGAGAAATCCCCTTACATGCAGACCGACGGTGACCGCGAGGCTGCTACCGAGTTCATCAGCAGTCTGGTCGCTGACTTTACCAGCCCGTCTTCTGGCTTTTCGTTGAGCACGTATACAAATACCTCAGCTATTTTGGGCTCGCTTACAAGTGGTATTCATTATGTCGGTACCGCCAAGATGGGTCCTGATGATGGTACTTCGGTTGTTGACATCAATACTAAGGTTTACGGAACTGATAACCTGGTTCGTTTCTCTCTCTTACCCTGGACACAGGCTACTTCTATAAACAATCAATTGTTGACTAACTCCACCAAATAGTTCGTCGTCGACGGTAGTATCCACCCCGATCTTCCCACTGGTAACATCCAGGCCACCATTATGATTGTTGCCGAGGCCGCAGCTGCAAGGATCTTGAGCATATAAGCGGCCTGTGGATTGATTTGGCATATACACAAACGCGAAAAGGTTATATGGAATATAGACAGGTTAAACAAATGCCACTTTTTTTGGTAGATCCGGCTTGCTTGAATACATTCTGTTTAGCATATTTAATTAGTTGAAACTTAATAAACACATCAAACATAGCAATGTACCATATTATGATGAGTTGTAACTACCAGAGGACTTAAAACTTAGGGTTCTGATGACCTCTTTCGGGAAGAGGCTAAACCATGTTGAGTAAGCAGCGAAAATCGTCGGTGACGTCACTAGCGTCAATGATTTGAAGTGATTTCGCCGAGGAGTCCCGGCAGCTCTGGAATGCACAAATTACTGGGTCATTTGTTGTGCTTTTTGTGCTGGTGCTCCAGGAATTGTCTTAGTAAAATCATTAGTTGAGGGTCCGTTGGGAGGCGCGAGTTCGACCACGCTGCCATTTCGTCAACATTTTGATGAATATGGTTGAGCGGTTTTTGAAATACCATGATAAGCTAGAAACCATAGACCATAGATTTCCGGAATGCCATTCGTTTCCTGCGGGGTAACTCTTTCATGAAGCTTCGCAGGTCTAACTAGTTAGTTACATGCCATACATATCAGAAAAATACTCTATCACGTGACTGATAAGCAACTATGGCTCGATAGGACCAATGGGGACTAGTGCGGGGCCAATCATCGCGGCGAAGTCTGAGATGATTTTTTTTCCCTTTGAGTCACTCAGCTTCCTTGAGTTTATGGGGAGCCAATGCCTCCATATTGACCGAATTTTGAACGCCAGTTTCACGCATTGATTTCCAATGTAATACGAACCGAGCTGTCGCTGCTGTTTATTTATATTATTACATTACAAAGCTGACCTGTGAGCTAGCGGCCGAACGATGGCGGCTTCGAACGAGCAGTCGTATTTGGCCATTCTAGGCCCTGTGGCCTTCTCTCGGTCCCGTAGCCGTGCACTGGCTCTGGACATAGGTGCGGTTGATATTCGAGCACAATGGATTCACTATGTCCACACATTCCAGCCTCTGCAGCCAGTCCAAGAAGCGGTCCTCGAGCAGCTTCTCCGATATGGCGACATTGTCGATATCCCCCCTTCATTTCAATCCGATGACGGCGGCGTTCAGAACTTCTACGTTTACCCTCGAGTTGGTACAATTTCCCCGTGGAGCTCGCAGGCAACTGGAATCTCACACGTCTGCGGTCTTTCGACATACGTGAGACGCATTGAACGAGGCTTGAAAATATCAGTATGGTTTTCCGAAGGGGCCCAGCCAAAGAACGGATACTTGGATCGTCTACATGATAGGATGACACAGGTCATAAGCCAGGACGAGCCTGACCTCGCAAATATGTTTTCAGACCACCCGCCACAACCCTTGGAGACGGTTCCTCTCCACGCAGGCGACAAAACTCCCATCGAAATTCTTCAAGATGCCAACAAACGCCTTGGCTTGGCATTGGACCAATCCGAGATTGAGTATCTTGCCAAAGCATATGCGTCGAATGGCCCTGTGCCTCGCGATCCGACCGACGTCGAACTTTTCATGTTTGCCCAAGTCAACTCCGAACACTGCCGCCACAAGCAGTTCAATGCATCATGGGTCATCGATAATAAGCAGATGCCCTACAGCCTTTTCTCGATGATTAGAAATACCCATAAACAACGTCCGGATTATACAGTCAGTGCTTACAGTGATAATGCGGCCGTATTGCAGGGCGAGAATGCCGGATTCTGGGCCCCTGATCCCGCAACCAGAGAATGGACCCAGACGCGGGAGCAGGTTCATATTCTGGCCAAAGTGGAAACACACAACCATCCGACAGCAGTCTCACCGTATCCCGGCGCTGCCACCGGCTCTGGGGGAGAAATCCGAGACGAAGGAGCCGTTGGCCGGGGTTCTCGACCGAAGGCCGGATTGTCAGGGTATTGTGTGTCGGACCTTCTCATACCAGAGCTACGTCAGCCGTGGGAGCTTGATGTGGGGAAGCCTCACCACATAGCAAGCAGCTTGGATATAATGTTGGAAGCGCCGATTGGAAGCGCAGCTTTCAATAACGAATTTGGACGCCCCTGCACGGCTGGATACTTCCGGACTCTGCTCACCGAGCTTGATATAGGGAATGGCCAGAAGGAGCTTCGAGGATACCACAAGCCTATCATGATCGCTGGTGGTGTAGGCACTGTCAGACCTCAGCATGCACTCAAAGATCCCAAGTTGGTTAAGCCAGGATCTTTCCTTGTGGTCCTAGGAGGACCAGCGATGCTCATCGGGCTTGGTGGTGGCGCCGCATCCAGCCTCGCCTCTGGAGAAGGTTCGGCAGATCTGGATTTTGCCAGTGTTCAACGGGGAAATGCAGAGGTTCAGCGCAGGGCCCAAGAAGTTATCAATGCTTGTGTTGCGATGGGCGCAGAGAATCCAATCAAGTTCATTCATGACGTCGGAGCTGGTGGCTTATCGAACGCCCTTCCAGAGTTGATTCACGACGCTGGATTGGGTGCGACTTTCGATTTAAGGGAAGTTGATAGTGCTGACGGGGGTATGAGCCCCATGCAGATATGGTGTTGCGAGGCACAAGAAAGATACGTCATGGCGGTTGGAGAGGATGGCATGAACAAGTTCACCGCGATTGCTCGACGTGAGCGCTGCGGCTTTTCGGTTGTTGGAAGGGCCGAGCAACCCCATGAATATGAGGAAAAGAGACTAGTTCTTTTGGATAGGGATTCGAAGGAGTACCCTAAGCCCATTGACCTTCCGCTTTCTGTTCTATTCGGTAAACCGCCGAAGATGACACGAGAAGTTGACTCACGAAAGTTGACACTGCCAGCATTTGATGCTAGTCTATCAACTTATCTACCTGCAGCGCCATCAGAGCAACACTTGTTTGAAGAGGCTGCAAGCAGAGTGTTGTCTCTTCCTGCAGTTGGATCAAAATCTTTCCTCATCACAATCGGAGATCGAACTGTAGGTGGTCTTACTGCCCGAGACCAGCTGGTGGGACCCTGGCAAACACCAGTTGCAGATGTCTCTGTTACAGCCACTTCTCTTACTCAGGGCATAAGAACCGGAGAGGCTATGGCAATTGGCGAAAAGCCCACACTTGCCTTGATTTCTCCAGCAGCATCCGCTCGCATGGCTGTCGCAGAGTCTTTGATGAACATCGCAGCTGCGGACATGTTTGATCGCTTGAGTAGGGTCAAGCTCTCAGCAAATTGGATGTCAGCGAGCAGTCACCCAGGTGAAGGCGCAGCGATCTATGAAGCTGTTGAGGCTATAGGCCTGGAGCTTTGTCCTAAATTAGGAATCAGCATTCCCGTCGGAAAGGATTCTATGTCTATGAAAATGAAATGGACAGACGAAAAGTCTAAGGATGCGCGTGAAGTTACCGCACCATTGTCTGTTGTCATTTCCTCTTTCGCGCCCGTTGCAGATTTCAGAAAGACATGGACGCCTACTCTTCGTCGTCTTGAGGACGTCGGCGAATCTGTTCTTATGTTTGTTGATCTTGCATGCGGTCGGAAAGCCCTTGGTGGTTCCGCCGTAGCTCAGGTCTTCAAACAGGTTGGCCATGAAAGCCCTGACATCCGCGATGTAGAGCTTTTCAGAGACTTCTTCGACGCCACGCAACAACTCCAAGATTTAGGGATTGTTCTAGCATACCACGATCGCTCTGACGGGGGTCTCTTCACAACTCTGGCGGAAATGATGTTTGCTGGCCGATGTGGTGTTGAGATAATGCTCGATGAATTGCAGAAAGGCGGGGATATTGGCAGCTCTATCGAAACTCTTTTCAACGAAGAACTCGGTGCTGTCTTCCAGGTCCGAAAGGAGGACGAAATCAAATTCCGGTCTTGTTTCGCAACTTGTGGCCCGCCCCCTGGCTTGATCAGACGCATTGGTCGTGTCTCCGAGAGAGCGAAGCAAAACCTTACCATCTACCACAAACACAAGTTAATTTACCGCCAACCTCGGGGCAAGATCCAACAAATCTGGTCGCATACGTCTTACCACATGCAGAAGATTCGAGACAATGCAGCCTGCGCCGACCAAGAGTTTGCCAATATACTCGATGATAGAAACCCTGGTCTGTCTTGGAGACCCAGTTTCGACCCCAAAGACAAAGGCCTTCCTATTCTCGCCAGCTTGAGCCAGTTATCACCCTTTAGCAATAAGCCTCGTGTGGCAATCCTTCGAGAGCAGGGTGTCAACAGTCAGGCTGAAATGGCATTTGCTTTCAACCTTGCTGGGTTCACTGCTGTTGACGTTCATATGACCGACATAATTTCTGGGCGCGTTTCACTCGCTGCCTTTGTTGGTCTTGCTGCTTGCGGTGGATTCTCATACGGCGATGTTCTTGGAGCCGGACAGGGCTGGGCTAAATCAGTTTTACTTCATGAAGAAACTCGCAGAGAATTTCAAGCGTTCTTTGATCGCCCTGATACTTTCGCTCTCGGAGTGTGCAACGGTTGCCAATTCCTCTCACGTCTTAAGGCGCTCATTCCCGGTGCCCAATCCTGGCCAAGCTTTGAGCGAAATGCCAGTGAACAATATGAAGGTCGTGTTGCCATGGTTCATATCTCCGATCCGGATCCTTCTGCACCTTCTGTGTTCTTGCATGGCATGGGTGGCTCATCACTCCCGATTGCCGTGGCTCACGGTGAAGGCCGTGCATCCTTTGCATTGACTCCAAATGTCACTGCGCAGGACTTTGTACGACACAATCTTGCTCCAGTTCGTTACGTGGACAACGCCACTCTCAAACCAACCATGACGTACCCTTATAACCCGAACGGCAGTCCCGAGGGTATCGCCGGTGTTAGGACGCCCAATGGCCGTGTCCTTGCCATTATGCCGCATCCTGAACGCACTGTTATCGGCGGTGTTGCTAGCTGGCTACCGCCAGACGCGGAGAAATGGGGTGATGTTGGCCCGTGGGGACGAATTTTCTACAGTGCTCGTAGATGGGTCGGCTAGACTCAATGTTTGGATCAGTTATATCTGTTCATTTTTTTCATTTCCATTTATCGGCTATCAAAATTCCGCCTTGAATAGTTCTTGGATTCAAATATCAACATGCATTTACTTGAAAGTGTTCTTTTTTTTAAGAGAATGACTTACAGTGCCTGTCTAGGTACATCATATCTCAGACTGCAGCCTTTTCTAAATCATATCTACCCAGAAGGTACTTCTCTTATATATGATCATTACTCAGTATCATGAATCATCACACGTGGGTATTACAATGTTCTATGTTGATTAATTTTGATTATATAAATTTATGATTAGGCATTCCATGCCAATCGATCAGCAAGTACATCCCAACTTTGCTGTCCGTCTACCCTTCCCACTCCTCTCAGTCCCGCAATAACAAATGCAAGTAATCGGTGAAAATGCTTGGTTACATGGTCCAGTCTGTGGGAATAGGGTGACTCAACGAATGATATACTAGTTGTGTTACCCTCGTCATAGTCGTCTCCGTCGTCAATGTCGTCAATGTCGGATTCATCATTATTACGGATATCATCGTCTTCTTCGTCTTCTTCGTCTTCTTCTTCTTCGTCAGAGCTGTAGCTCGATTCATTTCGGCGATGTCGTCGATGACCCCCAGCTGGACTGGATGAGCGATGCGATTTGTCAAACTGATTTCTCTCGCCGTGACGCGCAGCTTGAATATCTGCAAAATGAACGCATAGGTCTAGCAGGCTAATGATCGCTTGGTGTATGGGAGCTAGATTTTCCGTGAGAAGACATTGTTCCTCGAGGGAAGACATGTAGGACTCGTGAACGGCAATCATGCTGTCAATATCTACCGATGCTTCCAGCGCCTTTTGCATGGAGGTGGTATTAGTGGCTATAACCAATTCTGTGATATGGCCGTATAGAATGTTTGTAAACCAAAGCAGCTTATGTCGGATAATGTAGCCTGTTCCGTCATTTACATCACCAACATTAGCATTTGCCAGAGAACCATCCTTTTTCTGTAGTCGCTGTCGTTCGAGGATAAATTTCGCCCGTCGAATTTGCATCAAGAATACGGAAATACGTTGGTATGTATTCATACCAAGTTTGGTTATGATGTTAGCGACAGGCCATGGTAGTATGTAGTCTATCGAAATTGATTTGAGAATCTTCACCGTCCGATTACGATTTCCAACGTCTTGAATCGGCCCTCGGGTTGAGCGTACAATGAGTCGAGATGTGTCGACACAGCTAACTTCGTTAAACGCACTCTGTACGAGCTCGGTGAGAAGAAACCGATCATTCCATACTCCACCGCCTCTATCAATCGATTCAAATACTTTGCTGTCGATCGTTGAAGAAACTCCGACGTCTTGACATAGATAGATATATCGCAAGGCCGAAAGCGATGTCCAGAACCCACATTGCTCATTGAGTTGTTCTCGCAACATGCTTGAAGCGAGAATATGATTTATCGAAATCAATTGTTCGACAGCCTGATCTAACAGACCTGAGAATGGCAATAGCTGTAGAGCCGCATCGTCTGCACAGACGTCGTCGAAAGTGAGAGACTGCAATTGCACCGAGTCCATTTCATCGGCTGAAATGTTCAAATTTCGTAGGAAAACCATGCTTTTGCCCGTAGTAAGAATCCTGACGGCGCTTGGTTTCACAAATTTTGGAGCATGAAGATGGCCCGCACTCATTTTCAATGAATACCAACCATGCCAAAGGGTTTGCAAATCCTTATTGCTTTGAGAAT
The DNA here is from genome assembly GCF_001907595.1 of Talaromyces atroroseus. Classification (NCBI taxonomy): domain Eukaryota; kingdom Fungi; phylum Ascomycota; class Eurotiomycetes; order Eurotiales; family Trichocomaceae; genus Talaromyces; species Talaromyces atroroseus. The sequence goes on from NW_017971432.1 coordinate 1,559,651, forward strand.
CGGTTATGAAGAAATGATCCTGAGATACTTCGAGTTCTCCGCTCTTCAACCACAGACGCAGAGGTTGAGCATAAGCATCGAAGCAGGAGAAAAACAATATTGCCAGCGACTTGTATTCGTGATCATTCCCAGAAGCTTGCTGAGCACAAACCAAATCAAAGAGCAAGTCCAGACAAAGGAAAGACTGTTCAGACGGAGCAGACTTCAACTGCACTACGAGGTCGGATAGCAGTAAGAGGACTCGTAGTTCTCCTTTGACGTCCTCTAGCAACTGCAGCAAGCTGACGGTAACTGCTTTCCCGGTCGATAAATAATTTAATTGCAATCTTGACAAAAACGCATCAAATTCACCAAGTTCGTTCTCGACGCCCCTGGCGAATGTTTGCAAGAATACCACAGACTGTGGAATCTGCACGAATCGCCTCAGGTCTCCAAGTTTGACTCCAATGTCGGCACTTAATCGAAGCATATGAAGGAGCGCCGAATTTGAGGCATGGCGAAGAGCATACCTTCTATCAACAGCTATGCTATTGTCGAGTTGCCAAAAGAGTGACGTAGGTAATCCCTGAAGCATAAACAATATTTCACGAGCTGCCTGTAGCTCTGTGATAAAACGGGTATGACTCTCTGAGAATTCGCGGACAGCAGCCGAGTCATACTCCCAGAAATGCCCGCTTTTAATTGTAGTTATCAATTCATCATCATCACCTGTTGCGAATAGATCGTCAGGCACTGTGAACTCATCTTCCAATGGCCGGGCACTTTGTGGTAGTATCCTGGGAATCGAGACTTCACTGGAGGCTGCCGAAGACTCTGTGTCAGAAGATTCTGCACCATAGTCAATGTCTTCCCAGATATCTTCATCAGCAAACGTTGCTCCAGTAGCATCTAATTCTGACCATTTTAGATGGGACGGAGCACTGTCAGATTTGGCCAAGTCGAATTTGGGCACACTGGATACATTGGCAGGGCGATCAGAGAGCTGCAGCAAGAGAGACAAGAACTCCGGTGTCCACGACGAATGTTGTTCATTCAACTCTAATAAGCGACTGCACAGACTGTCTGCCAAATCGTCCTTGCTAAGGACGCGGAATTTCTCCTGTAGACCATCAAGTTGCTTTTCTATCGCAAAAGGGTCGGTCCGGTTCCAGACACTACTCTCCTTGAGGGTTGTGCTGCTGCGTTTCTTGGCACTTTGAAAAGCAGTGGAATCCTGATATAACCTGTTAGTGTTCTCATATTGAAGCTTAACATAGGGGGGCGCCCATCTTGCCTTATCCGATTTTGTTGTTGCCACAACCAATTCATCAAGCAAAGTCCCAATGGCCGCTGAGCGGGCCATGATGTATACGCGCCACGGCTCTCATCGGACAGAAAGAAGCCCGCGCGCGCCACAAACCCCCCGCCACTTCAATTGGCGAAGTGCCAGTATATCGAAGATCGCGAGGTACGCAGATGTAACGAGCTCAAGGGCTAAAGTTAGAACAGTCAGGAGAGACTGGAAACTCAATGGGCAAAACGTCGAGACGGGAAGACGCGCGGAGGGCATAGCGCTAGTCCCGACAAGGAAAGGCGGCGAATAATGCAATGCCAGTTGGAGATCCCCTGGGGAGAAAAGTTGCATCTGTCTTCTAGATAAGCCTCTAGAGCACACGACTCAAACCAGAACATGCTACCCTCATCCTAGTTTCCTCACAATCAGCCCAAATTCCCCGGAAATCCACCCGTCAACTCGATCTCGCCGATTGCCAATATGGCCATCGCACGGCCTATTCGGCTCCTAGGGGCAGTTGCAATCCTAGCGGTTCTGCTGGTCTTCTACAGGATATCGCATTCAACGCCGTCATTGGTGCCGTCGAGCTCAGGTGGAGATACACATAAGTTAACAGATGGGATGAAAAGAGATCCCTTGTTAGACCGTGAGTGTTGCCGAACAACCAACGAATGGGCGATGTGCGAGAAGGCTAATCTATTGCGCAGCAACGGGAGAACCTGAGGGTATACTCTGGCGAGCCGAAGACAACGATTACGCCCCTGATAGTACGGAATCCGCTCGCATTAATGCGACTCTTCTTTCATTGGTTCGTAATGAAGAGCTCGGCGAACTGGTCAAGACGATGCGTGACTTGGAGCGCACATGGAACCACAAGTTCAACTACCCTTGGACATTCCTGAACGACCAACCATTCACAGAGGAGTTTAAGCGCAAGACGCAAGAGGCTACAAAAGCTAAATGCTATTATGGTATGGGACAATATCTCTTTGCATCTGTGGACGTTGGCTGACGAGAATTATTCTAGAACAAATCCCCGCAGAGCATTGGGAAGCCCCCGAGTGGATCGATGATGAGTTGGTTAAGGAATCGAACAAAATCCTGGAAGAACAAGGCATTCAATACAGCGGCAAGTCCTCGTATCACAAGATGTGCCGATGGAACAGCGGTATGTTCTACAAACACCCGGCTTTGGCCAACACGCGGTACTATTGGCGAGTCGAACCGAAGGTGCAGTTCTTCTGCAATGTCGATTACGACGTTTTCCGATACATGCAAGATCACAACAAAACATACGGATTTACAATCAATCTCTTCGATGCGCCGGAAAGTCTGCCCTCGCTATGGCCGGAGACTGAGCGCTTCATTGCCGAACACCCCGAGTACGTTGCCGAAAACAACATGATGGAATGGCTTGTAGACGATAAGTTGCGCCCTGAGCATAACAAAAAAGCCAATGGATACTCGACCTGCCACTTCTGGTCGAACTTTGAGATTGGTGATATGGACTTCTTCCGCAGCGAAAGATATGAGGCTTATTTCAACTACCTCGACCGTGCTGGTGGTTTCTTTTATGAACGATGGGGTGATGCCCCTGTCCATTCTGTCGCTCTGGGTCTCTTTGAAGATGCTAGCAAGGTCCACTGGTACGTGCCATTTCAATATCGACATTTTATATAAGCAGAGCAACAACAAAAGGACTAACACATAAACACAAAACTTACAGGTTCCGAGACATCGGTTATCGTCATATTCCTTACTTCAACTGTCCCAACTCACCGAAATGTTCAGGCTGTACCCCTGGTAAATTCTACGAGGGAGCCTCCTGGTTGTCTAAGGAAGATTGCCGTCCCAATTACTTCAAGTATGTTGGGACCCATTAATTATCTTATTTCCCCAGTGGTACATGATGAGTCATGAAGATATCCGCTTCTTATTTTCCTTATTATCTTTTTGGGAGATTGCATTTACCTCCTCTGTAATGTATATGAACGACTTTTCTTCAGCAATTGCTTGTTCAATATATATTCTTTTATCAGAAACAATTTATAGCGAGGAGCGGCGTTATCAGGCATTTGTTTGTGCAACTGTGATTTTTACTCATCCTGTACTCAAATCGTTTCCCATCAAGTTTTGAAGTATGTCAAATACCTATATACATAAATATGGATACCTCTTGGTTTATATGGTCAGTCGATTTTCATGAGTTTGTTTTGAGTTCGTAATCTCTTATGCATAATTAATATTAGATTTAAGTATAGGAGGACTGAGGGAATTACAATGATAGTTATAAGGGTGTAGTCAGGCATGAAGCAAACGAGGCTCATAGTTTGTGTTTACTTTGGAAGATTTATCGTTTTTTGTTTTCGGCTTTTCTCGTCCATAAAGCTTTCTATTTATCTATACAGATTTCTCTCCAAAGGTCGAGGGCGAAAGATTTCACAGATTTAGACACACACACACACACGGGGAAACACACAAAAAGTAAGGAGCATTGTGAAAATGGCTGTTTCTACTCGTTCTTGGGGTAGAGTTCCTCGCGAAGGGAAACACCAAGCTCGGTTCGGAGACCCTCGAGCGCCTCGAGATATTGCTTATATTGACCCTCGTTCTCGACCTTGGCGCGGATGCCTGTTTATTGGAATTAGTCAGCTTCGGTCAGACGGAAGTAAAGGAGTGAGGTATATGTGGCAGTAGATCAACGAACCTTCGAAAACTCGGACGGCAGTGGGGAAGTCGTTGACTCGGCGAGCAGCTCGGAGAGCAGCAGAGAGAACCTCAACAGAGGGAACGAGATCGTAGGCGAAAGCGTTGTTCAAGTTGCGCTGCATAAGACGAAGCAAGTTTAGTATGTACGTATGCATATATATAGTCAAGTGGAGTTCTGTTATTGGGAGATTCTTGGTCGGATTGTTTGATTGTACCCGACGGCCCGGCTCAACGCTTGTGTTTTCCGCCAGGCTTTTTCAAAAGAGGTGACGTACCTGGAGCTCGAAGACATCTTGAACGGCATCGAATTCCTTCTCATATCTAGAATTGACGTATCAGAAGTCAGGCAATTGTAATGAATGAGCGACACAAATTGCAGGTTAAATGGCAGTCGCTGACGAATGTCTAGTGGCACGCATGATATGATCAAATTTGGACATGCGAGACATTCTCCCGCGCCTTGCCTGACCCTCGCGCCCAACACCCAATGGTATAAATGCGTACCTGGCAGAGAATTCCTCGTAGGTCTCCTCCTCATGACCGCTGCGGAGCTTGGAAGAGGTGGTGAAGTTATTGGCAATGGCGAGCGACGAAGGAGCAACACGGGCGGAAAGGCCTGACCGAGCGTACGAAGCTCTGGCGAAGCTTGCTGGGCGAACGGATCGCGTCGCGAGGCGGAAAAGAGTAGTAGAGGCCATTGGAGCGGAGAAGAACAGTAAGAAGGGTAAGCTGTGTGCGTGCTCTTCCCCAATGGAAGGTAACAGGTCGTGGGCAGGGAAGTGAGGTTGGCGTTGCGTTTGCGTTGGAGGTTTGCCCACGGAGTTTTGCGGGTGGTGTGACTGCCGCGTGATGGCCTGAGGCTGCAAGGCCGCAACCTTTCCCTTTCCGGCATGATAGCATGTCTATTATGATAACTAACTATTCTTATCACAACAACGATCGGTCTCTTGCTCCATGAAAGTAAAGTGTCCAATTGATTACTGTCAGATCATGGCTTCTTCTGGTTTTGCCCGTATTTACATTGACCTGTCGTGAGCCAATAACAATGTAGATAGTAAGAGCTCTGCGCGGACGCTCATTGGTCAACTCCAGGGCAGGCATAGACTCAGGAACGAGAATATCATTCATTCGACCTACAGTCAAGTACTGCGTAGCCACGGCTACTGCTGGCTGTTAGACATTGCGATAACTATCACTAGTAGATTAGAATTCTAAATTGCACTCCGTACATTCACAAGGCACGGCTGTCAAGTTTGCGGAGAAGCCGGAAGCACGGAGGATCTTGCGAGCTGGTTGCGATCCAGTCTAAAGTACCCGTAGGTACCTCCGAGGCATCCTACTAACAATTTGTTAGCAACATTCAGCGCAGGTACCTCGAGGCACATCGGCAGCCCCTTTTACCAGGGCGGATCGCGCTAGGCCCAACACAGGCAAGCGCTGGCCGCCGGCGGACCTGTAAGATGCGAGCTGCAATCTCAGCCTAAGAAATTGGAAATCATCTCGCTGTTCCACCCCTGCTCCAATCTCAAAACTATTTCTTTGCGTTTTCCTTCCTCGAGCCGGTTGCTTTTCCCTGGCTTTCGTCTCAATTCCTTCCTTCTTCTTCTTCTTCTCTTATTTGCAATTCTGCACCCATTCCTTCGGACGGGTTGTTGCTCTTGATATATTTCTTATAATCAATCCCTTTTTCTTCTCTTCTCTTTTTTCTTTTTGCGCCATCGCTCTCGTGCTTCTTACCCTGAAAAGAACAGAAGGCGTCTTGACAGTTTCAGCCTCATCGGACATTGCTCAATCGTATAATCGAAACTCGAGTGCGGTCCTCGAAGCACCAAGTTTTGCATTCAAATACCTCCACCATGTCGTTCGACCTCAAGCAAATCCCTCTTCCCACCATCGATCGCCCATTCGGCATCGAATTATGGCCTTACTTCAACAAGGCCTTCGAAGCCGCGGTCGGCTATCCTGCAGACGATTTTCGTTTTGTGAGAGACCAGACACCGATGTCTACTTTCAAGGAAACCGTCGCTGCTCTAGTCACCTACTATGTCGTCATCTTCGGTGGCCGTGAAATTATGAAGAAATTCCCGGCATTGAAACTCAACGCTCTGTTCATGATACACAACTTCTTGCTTACTGCCATCAGCGGAATCTTGTTGGTTCTGTTCATCGAGCAATTACTTCCTACGCTTTACCACCACGGCATTTTCTATACTGTCTGTGACCACGAGGGTGGATGGACTCAGCCTTTGGTTGTTTTGTACTATGTGAGATGCAATCGCCGCTTTCTTTAGAAGTCTGGACAGGAAAACTAACGTTTAGTGTGCAGCTCAACTACCTCAACAAGTACCTTGAATTCCTCGACACCGTCTTCCTTGTGCTGAAGAAGAAGCCATTGACTTTCCTCCACACCTACCACCATGGTGCCACCGCTCTGTTGTGCTGGACTCAGCTCATTGGATTGACCGCTGTGTCTTGGGTTCCGATCACCTTGAACTTGGCCGTGCATGTCATCATGTACTGGTACTACTTTCAGAGTGCCCGTGGCGTTCGCATCTGGTGGAAGAAGTACATTACTATGTTCCAGATCCTTCAATTTGTTATCGACCTAGGTAAGCCTTTCTTTCTTTGCTACACTTGAAACCTACTTTTACTAACGAAAAATAGTTTTCGTCTACTTCACATCTTACACCTACTTCTCCAGCACCTACTTCCCATGGGCTCCTAACATGGGTACTTGTGCTGGTGAGGAATTTGCCGCATTTGCTGGTATCGCCATTCTCACTTCATACCTCCTTCTGTTCATTTCGTTCTACCTCGTCACTTATAAGAAGGCAGCCAAGACCGGACGTCCTCGCAGCAACACTGGTCGTCAAGCCCTTATTGATATGAAAGATGCCCAAGTTCCCAGCCCCGTTGCCAACGGTCGTACCAAGCCTGCGACAAATGGAGCCGCAACATCTGGACGTCAAGGACCTGTCACTCGTTCCCGCAAGGCATAAATCAATATCGGGAGTGAGTTGGGTTGTCTAGCTCACACCGAGGTTCTGAAAAAGTTAGCCTCGGTTACTATTTGGCGAGACTCACGGAGAAGTATTTACAATTTCGCAACAATGCTTCGAACGCACCGACGTGCCTACAGGGCTCGTTACCAAAACAACTTTTCATCTTCGACTGTACTCTATTGTTACAGATATTATATGTTTAATGAGGGCTGGTCACGACTGGGTAAATTTCCCGGTTAGGTCATCTAAGAAAATAATACAAAGGGGGAAAGGCAAGGATTATTTGGGAAACGCAATTGCAGCGAAGACGGCCGTCTAGTTTCTAGATTTTTTGCCAGCGGGCATTCGCTTTCTGTGTTATTTATTGTAAATCATTACCTCCACGATCCTGCATTTTGCATTGGGGGATTTTCATTTTCATTTTTCTCTTGGCCATTGATCTTGATCCATCATGAGGCCCAGTCAGGTCTTTGCCGACTACGGGCCGTGTTTTTCTGATATGCTATGTATGCTATGCTTCAATGCCGTGGGGGTTTTTAAAAGACTAATATATGTATGATGTTTTGTCGATAAATAATTGAGGGCATCTGATTATGTATCTGGAGTACGAGAACATCTCCATGAATGGCACTCGAAGAACTCCAATTTGCACGCGAGTCATGCGTTGCTACACGGGTATATGCTCTCTCTAAGTAGCCTGTACCTAGGTATCTAGCTTGTCCTAACATCATGGTAGCTGGTGTGTTCCAATGTTGTTTTAATTAAAATCTAGAAAACATGAATAGTACCACTTAGCTTAGCCATCATAGGTATAGACTGGACCCGTTTGGGGACTGGTCATACTTCTTATCTTTGTAGATGCCTGTGTCTCGATTTGGATTGCGCAATGCCCGAATCTCCTCCTGTAACTTCGTATTCTGTCCTCTCTGACCCCTGTTGGTCAATCCGATGATTGGCGGGCTCGAGTGCTTCTGATCGTCTTCCACCCTTGCTTGTCTCTTAGTCCTGTGCATATCCCTTGGTTCAAGATTTTCAAATGTGGTGGCAGGCTACGATGATCAATCATAGTGTTTAATTCCAGCAATGACTCGGAGCATCATTACTTCGGGCGAAAACATCATTACCAATACTCGAAATCGGAGCATGGGTACGTCTTCCCCCTACCGAATCAAGATATTCATGATTTTTGCTTCTGCAAGTTGAGTAGTGCGGTTTCTCCCCTTCTGTTTTCGCGCATTGATGCCAACACCTGCATCGATGAATCTTTGGAATATGTCTTTATCACCAAGTAGTATCAGCTCTTTATGCTGATAAGCGAGAGGCTGGTTGTTCCGTTTGTATGTGTTCACTGATATCGCTTAATTGTTGATATATGAACGTCTTTGCGTCCTCTCTTTTCTCTTTCCTCTTTTCTTCCTTCCCTCAGCATCTCGACAATCCAACGGGTTAGCCATGGCTCTCACATTGCAAGACAGCATAAACGCCCCTGGCAACTCCAACTCCTCTGGTTCTGGTGGTAAAAAGCCAAACCTAGGTGGAGGAAGCGCAGACCTGTTCGAGCTCTCTGTGTCGTCTGCTTGCGCTATCACGAAGTCGGTCCTTGCAAGACTGGCCGCCGCCCCTCGACTTCCTCTCCTGCTGCATCCTGACCCACCACGACGTCGTGACAACAAGTAGCAGCATCAAAATTTATCAAATATAAGGGTTGATGAGTACGCTTATGCTCAGTCGGATTTCATTGCTAGGATCCAAAGCGTCTCTGGGAATACGTCCGTTCTCTATTACCAAACAATAATATCTGCTAGAGAAATTGACAGGTGTTATGCCACTTAGCGAAGCGCTTAGACGGCAGCACCACCGCGTCGAAATATGACGCACATTATAGTGTCATCCTTGATAATAAGGTCCTGGAACGTTATTCTGACAGAGGCTTCAAAATCTATTGTAAGTATTTAACGAACGGAAAGGGGGATTCATATATATGAAATGCAAAAAGTTCCAAGGTTGGAAGAGAAAAGATCCTTGTAAAATATCTCAGTTTGATTGCTTGTATCAAATGAATCTCACTCCACCATCGATGGTTTTCGGGCTTTTGACTGTGCAAAATCTCATCTGTTGTCAGATCTAGTAGATCAACTAACTCTATTAGATTTCATTCAAGAAGACAACTACGTCAACCGATTTGATGGCACCGCTGAACTGGGATCCACCACGATTTCCCGCTAGTAAACGCTCGCAGAAATCAGACGCCTGCTTGCTCTGGTTGAAGAAAAGGATGCCTCACCAGTTCGCCTGCCGTCTTTCTCACATTTGGATGCCAGGCAAGCATTTCTTTGGCGAGATCCAAAAAAGCTTCCTTCTCCCCTCCCTCAAGGAAGAGAACTGTGTCGTCTAGTGTCCTGTCGGGGATCAAGTCTTCGTAGAGAAAGCGACATGAGATATTTTGTGAGTCTGAGAGTGATTTTCGTTTTGAGATAGGCGGCGGCCTGGACTCAGTATCACAGACAGGAAGCAATGCCGAAGATAAACTTACCCGTATGAACTATCTTGCAATCTTTGTGAAGATATTCAAGCCCCGTAAGAAGAGCAGGATAAACAAGACACGAATGAGAACCTCCCGGACCATCAATTTCAAAAGAGTCCAGTAATGTTCGGAAAAGTGAACGACCCCGATGTGATGGGTCTGCCGTGGCAATGTACTCAACCAACCTTGACCATGGTTTGGTACCGATCAGCGAGTACCTCTCCGGGCTTTGCTGGGTAGAAGTACTTGAAATCGTATACTGGCGTGATCTCTTCATCAATGAGTATGCCGGGGGGTAAAGATGGCTCGCAAGAAGGCATGGGAAACGGTTTCTTGCACAGTAAGGTGGAGAAACGAGCAATGGACGGCCTTGTAGTGGCCATTTCAGATTTACTCTCTTGTAAGCCGACGTGAGAATATGATAGTTAGTTAGTTATCGGAGAAGAAAGTCATAGTCGGGGAAGTCATTTGATTCGTTCACACGGGTTAATATCAGATTTCAATTTCAGTTTCGCAGGAATTGATTCTTTTTCAAGTAACCTAGCGTTAAAAAATCGGCTTTTAAATTTGGTATTCCAACACGCGTACACTTTCCTGGAAACTTCTTTGCAAAACTGCTCTCCGTTTCTTAATCAGATATGTCTACCTAATGATACTTAGTTAGCATATCGTAATATTCCAATATATATTAGCAGTGATATTTAGAAAATTACTTCTAGCGAAAGCATCTTGAAACAAACCGGATTTTGCCAAGGGTTTGCATATACGTCTCACAGAGTCTCACCGAGACAGGGAATGATTTCTCAGAGTGATACGTGTCACCCCTGCCAAGTTCTTTAGTCCGGCGTACCTTGCGACAACCGGCCGCAGGACGTGTCACACACCCACGTTAAATGGCTTCACTAGTCGGTGGACCATTAACCATGCACGTCAAGTCCGACAATCAGTCTCTTGCAGGAGGTCCCATCATGGCATGGCCGTTGAAAATGGAGCACGGAGCGCAGCGTTTGCCGTGTGTTGGGGACTGGCTAGTACGTAATCAGGGACAGAGCATGACTAGTTTTCTGCAATTGTCCCTCTCGTCCTGCTATGCAGCATGACGGGTTTGGAGTCATTAGACCTGTCAGCGACTTTCGAATTCCCGGTGGCCCCCTCCTTCACACCTTGGCTGGATAACGGATCACTATAGCAGAAGTGAGTACATGGAAAAGCAGGCTAACTAGATTCTCTCCCTTGACAGGACCAGTCATATCAGCGAGCCCTAGCGAAGTATAAGTGAGCCGGAGTTCCGAATCCTGACAAGGATGTGATCAAGGATAACACTGTTGCAGCAGCCTCTGTAGACAGGAGGGGCGTTCTCAGAACAGGTATGCTGCACATAATAGAGTAAGTAATGTAGGCGGTGCGCGAGAGCGAGACAGGGGAGAGAGAGGGAGAGGGAGAGGGAGAGAGGGAGGAGGAGAGAGGGCGTGGAAGTCGTGAGGGGGCGGCCTTCCGCCGCTAATGCCACGCACGCCGCCGACTCTCCGACTCTCTGGCTCTCTTCAAGGTTCACGTCGGAGCAAATCCAACAACTAGCTGGACCCTCAGCTTTCCAGTTCCGGACCATCATGATGCCATGCCAGGGCTCGCCCATATCCATTCTGAGAATGCACCGGCCTGTCAAATTCCTGGCCCCCTGTCTGTCGCTCGGTCGGTCATCATGCTGGCAGATCGCATCCGAAGGGCCCCCTGTTGCCATATACGACTGTTCTCTCAGACTCGTTCCTGACTGGGATCGAGTGCTTTGACCTTTTGCTTGTTGCTGCTTCAAATTTAGCTGCTGTCTCACCCTTGTGCTACGCATGTCCTTTTTCTTCCCCCCTCATGTCATTCATTGATTCTTGCCTTTCTCTTTGTCCCAGCTAGTTACCCCTCCGGCCGCCAGAGCGATATCCTCAAGAAAACCATCTTGCTGAGATCAAGGCTTATGTCTGACCGTGGGTGCTTTTAACAAGGAAAGCAGAGAAAGCGAGACCGGAGGACAAGAACAGCAACAATAGCATGGAGGCTCCTGACTTGACCGTGAAATCAAATCAACCAGATTTACTACAGATGCATCCGGCACCATCGTGGAAGCGATATGAATCAGAAGAGGAAGACGTGTCAGAAACCAGCTCGCAGAGTGTCTTCTCGCCAACTGAAGGCGAGACCGGCAGCCATGACGAGGACGATGTCGACGAGTCTGCCAGCGAGGCCGAGGCTGGAATGCTGTCTCCATCGAGACTGGAGTCGCCAGATGACTCGTCCAGCCTTTATTCAAACCGTCTCTCGATTACAACTGCAAAACGCAGCAGTGCGGCTACCTATGTTGCCCAATATCAGGATCAAGACAACGGCGACGTGTCTCCTTGCACCGAGTATGTAACCGCCCCGGTATCTCCTTTCTATTTGTCGCCAGTGTGCTACATGCCGGAAGTGTCTGGAGACTATCCCCGAGAGGAACTCATACTCGCCAACGATATCGATGAGGAAGTAACACATGATTCTGAATTGCACGAAGTCTTCGAGGCCAGGGAGGTCGTCTTCACTGCGCCGGCTTCGAGACCCAGCATTGTCATGATCTCCAGTCCCACAACTGAAGCAATTTTATCTGCTCGAATGGGTCATCCTACGTGCAAACCGGAGGGAAAAAACAATATCCTTGACCGTCCGGTTAATGCCGGCAAAAGATCGTCAACGAAGAGGTCATCAAGCGCATCAGGCATGAGCCCAGTAGACCGTCCTAAGCGCTATTCGGCCATGGTCTACCGTGACTTGAACCAGAGTGGCGAGGTTGCTTACATTGATTCTCAGAGTCATGTACGTACCCGCTCCTCTCAATACCAAGGACGCGGCCGATCACGACCTCGAGCGGACTCTTCATTGAAAGAAAGACAGGGCAGCCGTAATGCAGATTGTTCAGAGATACACCAATTACGGTCGAGACGAACCCCATCTCAATGGTCTTCTACAAGCAATCGGTGTACGCCAGATCATGGAATGAAGCGAAATTACTCACGGCCACGCTCTATTCGGACCTCAAGTGCCGCTAGTGACGACACCACTACGAGCGCAATATCTTGGAAACAAGTTCATTCACATGACTGGTCCAGCACATCCATGCAGAACTCGAGATCATCTTCTGTCGAACCACTAGAGTCATCATCATCACAGAATCAAGCTGATATTCTCAAATCGGGCCCCCATCCACTCTCGATCATCACGACCCCAATGTCCCCTATAACTTCCTCCAGCCCCAATCTTGAGATACTCACGCCCCATCCGCACTCGGCATTAGCAAGTTATGGTGAAGTCGATTGGTCGTCTGTCGAAAGAACAAATACATTATCGACAGATATCAACACGTTTCCTTACTCTCGCCCGCGCAATCCGTCATTATCCTTGTCCCTCGCCACGGCCCCTGAAGATCTTGAGTCCTCTATGACACGGTCTCGATTGAGGACGAATTCTAGCACTTCGTCCCCAATTTTCACACGGAAGCTATCGATATCGACGTCAGGATTAGCGCCAGCTTCTTCAAAGGCACAATCTCATAGTCCGATGAAATTACTGATGGGCGGATTTCGGGGGCTAGGTAAACAACGCACCCGTTAATAGGTACTCATGTACACAGTTTTCAGCCCCATGATGCTCTCTCACAAGCATGACGCCACTTCGAATCTGTTTACCATTGTGATCCCAGATCCTCGTTTCGTCTCTGATCATCAAAGCATTTCTTCCCACCTTTTCATCTTTTAATTCGACGACATCCTGCCCCCACGTTATATGCTGACACCATACGCTGACATTTGGACACCCCACTGAACCTCAAGCCTGCATGAGCTAATGCATACCCTCTTTGATTTCTCTAATTAATTGGACACCGTTTTTTTCTATTGTTCTCGTCTTAGGGCAGCTGTTTGCCTATGCAACTATGGAGCTCATCGCTTCGATTGCTTTTTATCCCCTGTTCCTTTTTTTTCCAAGGTTTTTTCTACTTTTTTATGCTTATCTGTATCCTACCTAGCTTGGTGGTTGAATCTATCTAGTAAGTAACTAGGTTGTTATCCCTACTTGGTCTTTTCCTTTGGGGGGACGTATTTGTATCTAATTGGAGGACGTTCAGAATAGGACATGGAGTTTGATGTTTACACATGTTGTGTTGTCGTTACATTGGCTAAAAGGCTTTGTCCTGTTATGATAATTGTAAAAGCGTTCCACACCGTAGGCGACAAAGGTGTCCTGCAAGGGCGTTGTATATTTAGGACGTCTCAGGCTAACTCTATGTTTGAGCTTTGAACCTCAAGATCTGTATGCAGGACTCCGTGAGAGGGGTAGTAAGGAGTACAAGTTGCGAAAGATTTTTCGACTGTCAAGCCAAGTAGTCTAAAGCACATCTAATACATACAATGATACAATGATAATTCTAGTAGTATTATACTGGTAATCCTGTTGCTACGAGCCCTTTGCTAGTTCATACGGATGCCCATAGTAAAGTGACAAGAGCTTACTATAGTAAAAATTCTGTCTATGATGATTTGTTAGTGTGCAGCATAAATAATCTCAGCGGGATATCTCCTCAGTGAAGACTCTCTTCAACCCAGCTCCCGCTGTTACGTAGGTACAAACTCATTTCTATTATATTGTATATAGTATTCTATATAACTAATTACATGCTATTACTTTCGGTGGTTCCCCTTGCCTAAATCTGACACATCCAACACGACATTGCTGACACATCCTACACATACTACGTACTCGACCACAACTTGTTGCGTCGTGTTACAAACGCCAATTCCCAGTGAGAATTTCAGTACTATGTTTTAAACATCTGGAGGAATAAGAAGGGGATGGAAGAGAATATAATTATAACTAGGATAATATTTTGTCCCGGGTGAATTTCGCAAAGGCTTCATCGCCAATGCATAGTCGGGCATCCTGGCGAAGATGGTTCCTGCCCATTTCAACTCTTCTGTGCCCTTCCTTACCGAAGCCGGCTTTGATACAACGATCTACTATAGACACAAATTCCATCTTCCCTGTTTCTCTAGCGCACCGTTGCTGCGATCCGTTTCGGGCCGAGATTTGATTGCTTCCCTCTACAAGTGCTATGCCAATATTGCTGTCTCCCATGGAATGGGGATTATCCTCGACACCCGCACTTGGCGAGCATCTTCTGCATGGGCTGAGCAATTGAATCTCACAGAGACCGAGATCTTAGATCTCAATCGTTCTGCAGTGAAACTTCTCAAGCAAGTGCGAGGCGAGCTAACGAAGGAAACGCCGAATATCTGCATTGTTCTTGATGGCGTTGTAGGTCCGCTTCGAGACGCCTACGAAGCTTATTCTCCTCATGAAATTTCAGTCGCATCCGCAAAGGAGACATACCGTGATCAAATCTCTACCTTGGTCGATGAGGGGGTAGAGATGCTGTCACTCGTAACAGTGACGAACCTAAATGAAGCAATTGCTGTGGTAGAACTAGCGAAAGAGAAAAGTACCCCAGTCACGATTTCATTCAACCTGGAGTCTGATGGTAAGCTTCTGGGTGGGCGATCCCTGAAAAATGCACTTCTCTCGGTGGATGAGGCGACTGGCGGTTATACCGCATATTTCGGTATTAACTTCGTGCATCCGGCGAGAATCTTCCAGCCTCTGCGGGATATGCCGTTCGAGCTGCGACAAAGAATAGGATTGATTCGGGGGAATGAGTCTCAAGTGTCACGAGGATCTAGATAATAGCGAGACCCTAGATCGTGGTGATATTGCTAGTACTTTGCTAATCCGTATGAAGCCATGAGGTTACCCCAGACATGGTAGAACGGCACCTGGTCCGTCCAATAGTTAGTAGAACCTTCTACAGGTTGGCACACCAGGACTTCAGTCCACGCTCTCTCCACAAGCTTGCGTATTGGGTCATCGAGGTCATCGTCAAGATTTTCGATGTTTAAGTGATCGTGGCTCACGCATGAATCGGCCTCTGAAGAGATTGTGGCTGGCACTGGAATGGGAATGTGCGGTAGTCCAGTCTCGTGGACTGCACCGAGGACTATCGGCCCGTATGGATCATCGTGAAGCTGTCGTATGTGCTCTATCATACGAGTCAGCATCCTCTGTGCCATTGGCTTAGTCACGACTGCCTTGCAGAAGTCAAGCGCGATGAAGGTCTCCTGGTCGCCTACTGGAGTACTATAGATCGTTATATCGTGCCGACCTGCAGGCGGTCGGACCTCATCAACGACCAAATCATGCCTTTCATCTATGATGAAATGGGTGAAGTCCTCCCCTAGATTTTCGTACTCAACTAGGGAGCTCAGTCGCTCCCAAGGTTTCCAGTCGGTGTATTCCTCTACAATGCGCTTGAACCGGAAACTCTCATAGCTGACGGCCTCAAAATATTGGCCTTGAACCTGTTGTAGAAGATCCAGTTGCGTCATGTTGGGAGTGAGACGCACACGCACTGGGATGTTGTCTATACATGCACCCGTCACATCTTCTACACCGGGATACATGGCGTTTCGCCCCCAGGTAACGGAGCCAAACACGACATCATCACTACCAGCCATCTCAGCCAGAACCAATGACCAAGCAGCTTTGATAGTAGTGCCAATGGTGATATCCGAGTGAGACCGGACGATGGCGGTGTCGACAATCATCTCAACTTGTCTAACACATGTTTCCAAGGAATACTTGTGTGATGAACGACACTAGTCATTGAAGATCCGGCTAGAATACTGCGCCAGAACTGCCTGGCGCCTTGTTCATCATGGTTGGCTGCGAAATGCACGTAGCCAAAGTATGGGCTTGTTGGAAGCAGATCAGCCCCAGCGAACGCTAAGCCAAGCTCCTTACATAGTCTGATCAGGCTCACGTCATCGTACTGTAAATGGGAGGCGCGGAGAACGAGATACTTCACCGCGCCGTACGTGTCGCGTACTAGCCAGAACTTGATGAGTGCGCGGGTAATGTCAACGGGCTGGCGCGAGTCGGATTCGATCAAGGCCGAGGTTGTCTTGGATACGTCTCTTGTTTGAGTGCAGTGGACAATCTCTACTGGTATTTGTTTTAGCACAACCTGATAGACACGTCGTTGGTAGACCAAATAGACTGTGCGTAATATTTGGTGATACGAGACAAGCCGCTCAATTGCCAGCTGGAGTTGCCGGTGGTCAAGACCAGCATTCCTGAACTGGAAGCGTATATAGTTCGTGCCACCGCGCGATTTTAAGGAAGACCACGCAAGGTTCTCAATTTGATAATCCGTGGCCAAGGCAGCGTCTTCGATATCTGAAACTTCGACGCCTAAGCGGGGAGCTGCCACCTCGCGCAAGAAATCGTCAACGAATGCATGAGGTAAGGAGGAGAAAGATAAGTAACCGGTGCTTGCTTGCTTTTCTTTCACCGTTGCATGCTCTTTCGAAATAATTGATGCAAATTGTGCTAGTCGGGGGTTGTTAAGAGCCGGTAAGCAGTTTACCAGATATTTTTCAATCATGACCGCGGTATTTCGGGAGGCGTTCGAGACAGCCTGGAGTGGATTCCCGGATGAGCAGATGGCGTCGCGTCGTTCACAAATGAAAGCAACAAGGATATTTTGGGTTGGACTATAGGCGGGTCGAACCACCTCGACGACTGAAGTCATGTAGCTCCCTGCTTGGCTATGGTTGATATGATATTCAATTTCCTGAAGG
Source organism: Talaromyces atroroseus (assembly GCF_001907595.1). NCBI lineage: Eukaryota > Fungi > Ascomycota > Eurotiomycetes > Eurotiales > Trichocomaceae > Talaromyces > Talaromyces atroroseus. The sequence continues at coordinate 1,576,871 of NW_017971432.1, forward strand.
TCGACGCGATGACCCCTAATTTTGACTTGTGTATCACGCCTGCCCCAAAATTCCAAGCTTCCATCGGCGGCGTATCGCACGAGGTCGCTCGTGTAGTAAACGCGTCGGTGTACGGCATCAGGTTGCAGCCAAGGAGCGCCATCTTTGAACGAAACAGAGCTGCGGACATGGTCATGTAAGTACCCCCTGGCCACAGTTGGCCCTTGCACAGCTAACTCGCCAATCGTGCCTATAGGAGCGAGCTGCTCTCGATTGTCGAGACGAACGATCCAGGTATTGGCTGCTTTTATTGCTTTACCAATGTGAGACGGATTTCGGGTTCCTTTGGACCACGAATGAAACGTAGATTCCACGGAGGCCTCGGAAGGACCGTAGATGTTGATCATTTCGACTGCATCGGCCCACGATTCTATTACCTCCCCGGTGGCTGGTTCGCCCCAGGGGCAGAGCGTCTGCGGCTCGGGCACATCTTTAGGGTCTATTACCTTAGCCAGAGTTGGGGTCACCCCCATCCAGTTTACGCGTAAGTCTCTTATGGCACCGGCCAGGTCGTTGAGGCGGCGTTCATCCGATGGAATGCACACACATGCCCCAGCCAGCAGCGGCGTGAGCACCTCGACGAGGATTGCGTCGAAGCTGTGACTTGCGAATTGGAGTACCCTAGATTGTTTGTCCACACGACACGCTTCTTGTTGGGAAATGGCGTTAGCCAAATATGAGCGATGCTCTATCATGATGCCTTTTGGCTGACCCGTGCTCCCAGAAGTGAATCGATAAGCAACTGGGCCATCTCGAAATCATTGGTCTCAGCCACATGATGCAACGCTGTGCGGCCTTTATCGTATTGGGCATTCACATTGGCACCGTGTTTTACAAGAAGATGCACTATCGAGGCCTGTCGATTTGTGATGGCTACCTGCACGGCCCTGTGCCATTTTTTGCTATGGTCATCACGTAAAGTAGAAATCGGGCTCGGTTGTTTATTCAGGGCAGTGTCCAGTCCTCTCGCACTACTAGCTTCGGTCTGGGGGTTGGAATTTGGCGATGAGAAGACAGCCTGTAAGCAGTCAAAACTCATGTCGGAATTGAGATCTTCATTTCTAGACACGGCCGCTGTTTGTAACCACGGAGACGTCGAGAGCGTGTCGACATCCTCGCTAGCCCTCACGGACCGCGCTTCCAAATTTGAGGGCGACAAGACTTGCTCATAGTTGTCGATTTGATGAGCCAATTGGGCGACTAGTTTCGGGGCTATAAAGGTTTGATGACGAGCCATTCAGGGTTAAGAGCTCATCCTCGACTGTCGGCAAGTAAAGATTCAAAGTCGTACATGGACTTTTCCTTTCCTGCTCACCAATGTGACGAGTGAGATCATGTTCCAAGGAACTAGCACAATGGCCAAGGCGGCCGCTGGTGGACCCTGGTTTGGGTGCAGCGCTGGAAATGGGCGAGGCTAAACGTCTTGATGATCTGAGCGTGGCATCCTTGAAAGCTTACAGCTCCATGTTGCTGGCCTGCAGTTCTTGAATTCTGAGTTTTAAAGCGTCGCCTATCACCTCAGTGAGCCAATGCTTCCAGTACTTAGGCTATTGTTGTTGGTCGTGATAGTTTATGTTATGGACTAGCCAACGGACGAATTGCGACTGATCACTTACGCCTTTTCCTCTGCGCCTCTCTGTTCTGTTGACGTCGCCGGTCGGCCGCGTCAGTGCTCGACGCAAACGACATTTTTATTCTCGCCGTTAAACTTCAACATCCAAAACTAAAACGAAATTCGATGCGTTGTGTTTGATACCGTGACCTTGATAGTGGACATCTATGTTGCGTATTGATATATTCTGGCTTGTAACTCTCTCCGTAGAGGCATATTAAGGGTTTCGCGGCATGGGCTAAAGGGCATGCATGAGTAGGTCCAATAGTAAATTGCCATCGAAGGACCTAGCAAAGACACGAGGCGCAGTCGTGGAAGATAAATATACTTGTGGTAGGCTACGTACTTGACGGCGAAGCGCCTGGGTAAGAAATCAATGAATCAGCCAACAAACCAACGTGCATTGGCGTGAAACAGGGTAATCGTTGTATCGTACAAAATTTGGTGTTGAGATATCAGCAAATCAAGCTATTAAGCTAGTGTCTAATCTAGCTAGGCGATTATATATGATTTGAATGGCACCCGGCAGCTATGTGCGTGAAGACTTCAAACGACTGCACAGTCCAACAGTGATTTCTTGTTGCACTAAAAAGCGCTCAACATGTGCATAGCGCCAGGGTCTTCGTATGTGGGCGTTCCAAGGCTATTTCCATTGTCAAGTGCAAGTATATCGTACGAAGGTTGGAGTAGAATCTGATGGCCAACGCGCCAACGGCGATAGCACATTTACTCGGAGTTCATAGTCGCAGGGGTGATGCGCTAGGGTGTTGTTATACGTTCGGAATTAGGCGGCATGTAACTTATTAACCGCCTTAGATTAGGATATCAACGCTTTGTTGTACCAGAATAACATGACAGGCGATAAGTGAGAGGGGTAAGGTTACCTTCGTTAGTTCATCTATGTGCTGATGGGTATGCCGCCTGCGCATCGACCCGGCCTCCGCGGTTTATGTAAATCTCTACATTCTACTCCGTAAAGGAGTCATAAAACAGCGTATAACTATATACCAGATTTATCCACTCTTCCCACTCCGGATCTGACTCAGGCTCGTACGCTAGATAGTCTCTAAATGGCAGTACGCCTCTCAGCCGGCAACGCTGCTTCTTGTTACGAAACGTTCTTCATATTGGTGTTTACACTCTAGGGGCATAATTGTTTCAATATGAAGGAAGGATCCCCTCAATTTAGGCCTGAATGAGAGCCTGTGGCACCTGTTCACATCTTAAAAATATATTGTTGAATCGCACTAGGTGATTAAATCCACTCCTTATCTTCGTTTACCCACGGAAATGGATAGCGTCCGGTCTCCTTTAGATATCGTGTTTGTACGTAAGCCCTTAGGAATTGGTCCCTGTTTGCCTATAGGGCAACCCTCCTTGCTCCATATTTGGATTGCGGCGTTCAACGTAGATCTAGGAAGCGCGTCACTGGCGATATCATTTCCAACATCGTGCGATACCGTCACAGCGCGTGGAGAACTAAGATTGGCAGCAAGAGCATCTAAATCAATGATAACAATTATAGCCTCGAGATACATTTCGAAACATTACTTCCTAAGTAGTTTTAGCGCAAATCAAATATCTTACAAACCGTAAATTTTCTTGTCACATCAGTGCAGTTCTTGCTCTTTCCCGTTGCAATAAGCGATTTCTTTCGTATTTTGGGAGATTCCGAGATTTTCTAGATTGCTCTACGAGGTTGCGTATTGCTGAGTGGGATGACTCACGTACTCCACTATTACTCCACTATTTCCACGGCACGGCCCGCATTGTCACATGGGAAGCGCGGGGCCTGGGCCTGTGAGGACTTGGAACATCGTTCCCGTCTGACGGTGCTGACGGTTCCAATACTACGTTTACAATTCTACACCATGACAGCTATTTAACAACTAGGTCCACTACAATACATTCGGATATCTGTGGTGATTTGATATTGGGTTTTGTGACCTGCGGAGCGCTATTCATCAAGGGTCTTCTTGTCTGCCCGTAGCATAACTATAGGTTTGACTCATCTAGAAATTTTATCCTGTCTTCTAATATAGGCATCACAATTGGTAAGCCGTCAAGCTCGTGATATCGATGGATGATAGTTTTTCTTGCCCTTTGACCACCATTCGTATGGTCACCGGCTGTCTCAGAATTCCCTTTATCCGCATCGCTAGTCTTGAAAATTTCCAATAGATTTGTGTCCGTTATTGCCCCTTCCACATTGATTAAGGTCTTGGCAGACTGAAAGCAGGAATATCCATCAAACCCCGAGCCGATAAAGTCTACCATCGCAACTGTGTACATGCGATCCATGTCGAGGGGTTGTGGTGTGCCGTTTTGTGGCGGAGTATGGAAGATGCTGCAAACCCTACGACCTTCAGGCCATCTCCAGTTCACGGTTATGCAAAGACCTGAGAATTTTAAGAACCGTCCATCCGTATGGGCATTCGAGACGGAGTTCTCAAGTGCCTTAGAGAGCACCTCTCCACTCAGTTGCTTGACCACAAATGTATTATCGAATGGACTAATCTCAATGAGATCGCGAATGCAGAGAGGCAACCCATTGTTACAATTTATAACTCGATCGCATCGTATAGCCCCGCTATTGATCAATGCTATGAAAGCCCGTATAGCATCTGCGAGCAAGTTTCCTAGGTTGGTCTCTTGGCGACGGACTAGGCTCATTCGTCCCTCTAGCGGAATACCAGTACGAAAGAGTGGCTGCCGGACCACTTTTTCAATCTCGTCATGGACAGTGCCGAGGATGCGGAGCATTTGTGGCAAAGGTGTGATATCATTGTATTCGGGTAATCGTTCTAGATCCGAAATTTGCTTCACTATACTCCCTGTATGAGCAAACGCAACGACATGCGTACCAGCAGTGGACTCATGGGGGTTTACATGATATATTAGATAAGAAGGCTTCCCTATTAGTTCCTCTCCTAACTTGTAGGTGCAGGACGGATAGACCACGCCAGTCAGTTCCACTCTTAACAATTCGTACATTGCCAATGAAGTTGGTCATATTGGCTCCCGAAGCATAAGATCCGGATTGTATCGTCTCCGGATCCATGTTATTGTCACCAGGCTCCCTACGAATAACGTGATGATCATGCCCACCGAGCACTAAATCTACCCTTTCGTCGCCTGAGAGAGTGGCATTAGATACGACCAGATCGTCAATCAGACGCATATGTGTGACGGCAATCACTAAGTCGCATTCTTCTGAGCGTCGAAGATGCGCAGCCACTTGTCTGGCCACAGCCGCGGGGTCCAAGAGGGTGCAATGTGGTAGATGTTTGCAATTTGATGGCCAGTCGCTGCAACAGAGTAAGCTTAGATACGGAGTAATTTCCGACCTTCAAGCACGAGATGAGGTCAGGTTACTTACCTGCCTGCTAAGCCGAAGAAGCCAATCCTGTATCCAGCAGCTTCTTTTATCACATACTCATGCGCATTGGCGAGTAGGCGACCCCCTACTGTAGAGACAGCATTCGCTAGAGTCCATGGAAACCTAGTCTGCTTAACCAGCTCCACGAGCCGATCTTCGCCAAAGTCAAAGTCATGATTACCATAACAGGCCACATCAATGCCTAGGATGTCTAGCACCGGGACCATGTGGTCTCCGCGGAGAACAGCAGCCTCAAGTGATGGTGAAAACGCATCGCCACTGAAGATGCGTAACGTCGGGCCGCCTTGAGCGAGAGGGGACCCATTCACTGCTACCGAGCGTGGTTTCGTGAGTGCAGTAGCAAAACGTGCGACGAGGTCGGTGTTGGATACGTGATACTGTTGACTTCAGTGAACTTGCCGTTGACCAAAAATGCAGACAACTCACGACATCATTGAAATGTAGGATTGTAAGGTCCTGAGCCGTAGCTGGTGAACTCATCGTCATAGTGTCATAGTGTTGCTATTGACCTAGATGTCATAATGAACCTCAAGTTCTCAGAAAATTTGCGTGTTACTATAGCAGTGATCGCCGGTTTGTGAAGTCGCCATACAACGAAGTCAGTGATCGCAGTCGCTAGTAAAGTTTTTCACCAGTCTGAAGATGATTTGAGACTCTGACCTGTTCCTCTGCACAAGACCTAACAGGATTCTGGGACTAACCGATTGACACCGTGTTACCTGCCTCACAATTCTTTATTCAGCAGGGAAAAATCGATAGTTTCGTTACGATACGTACGGTGTACTCCGTAGATTAACATGGTATCCGTACTCTAGGCGGAGTCATACTAATACACTTTACCTGACGTCCATAATGCATATTACAGATGGTCAGTGAAATGTACATGTCTAGAATAACTGATGCATATATTTATGTATAGGCACTTACCAAAAACTCCAATCCTATTTAGGTGCCCGACCTACGGTAGGCGCGTTACAGACGCGGTACGGAACGGTGAGCTTTTAAGGCGGCAATTCGATCTTCTCATTTTCTTCTTCTTCTTTGGCGAATTGAACTGGATTAAATATAAGTGAAAAAGTACAGTCGTCAAAAGAGAAATTTGAAGAAGAACCAACGTGATGGCGACATCATCAGTCAGAAACATCGAGGCCGAGGAAGTCCCGGAAAGAGATTCGTCAGTAAGAGAGAAAGACCCCAGCGACAACGTGGAGCTGGATTATCTGGACCAGCAATTGCACTTCGAGGATGTCAAGCTATCATTCATTGGCATCTACAGCTACGCAACACGGATTGACCTGTGCCTAGTGGCCATCAGCACAGTATTTGCCGTCATCGGGGGTGCGTTAATCCCCGTCACTCCGGTGAGCCCAAACTTTTTCGATCTCATCAACTGGTGGGACCAGATATTGATGTGTATTATGTGAAGATAATTAGTTCTCGAATCATTCTCATATTTTCCGAAGCCGAGTCGCAGGGTGACGAGTTTCGTTCGCAGCTAGATCGCTATACGGTGTACTATGTGTACATCGTGGTGGCCGCGCTGGTTACTTGGTTTTTGTCGACGGCGGGCTTCAACTATACTGGGGCCAGAATAACGCGGACCATAAGGCTGCGTTACTTTGAGTCTATGTTAAAGCAGAATATGGCTGTCTTCGACGATAAAGGCACAGGCAATATTCTCTCTCAGCTCACAGATGACACAAAGGCCATCCAGGAAGCCATATCATCAGCTATCTCAGACGATGAGTGCTCTTGGTACCTTGGTGGCGACCGTTGCTGTATGCTTTAGCATGGATTGGATTCTGATGTTTGAACCGATTTGGTCCCTCGCGGTGGGCTATGCTGTTCTCTATATCGGAGGCAAGTTGACGGTTCGTTATAGTAGCCAGAGCATCGAAGCTTCCTCAGCTGGATCTGCCATTATTGAGGAGGCCTTGGGCTCTATCAAGACCACAACCTCACTTGGAATCCAGGAGCATATTCATGGCACATACATGAGCTTTTTGGCTAAGGCGGCCAAGAAAGGAGTTATCGTCTCTTCCTTAAACTCAATTTTGATTGCCATTTGCGTCGCCTGTGGCTACATGAATGTGGCCTTAGCATTTTGGCAGGGATCTAGGCGTCTCACCGAAAACAAGACATCATTCACTGCTGTTGTGGCTATTGCCATGGTGACAAAGTCAGCAGCCTTCTGTGTCTTAGGAGTCGGCTCAAATATGGAGGCCTTTGCTGCAGCTCTTGCTGGAGCTCGCCGACTATCTAGTATGATCTGGCGCGTGTCCCCCCTTGACTCATCCTCTGACCAGGGAAGCACGCCAGATCAGTACAATGCTACTATGGATTTGCAGAATGTGAAACATGTTTATCCATGTCGCCCAAAAATTACCGTCCTAAATGATGTGAGCATCAAGCTTCCCATGGGAAAGACTACGGCTATAGTAGGGCACTCTGGATCAGGAAAGAGCTCTATATCGAATATGCTCCAGCGATTCTATGATCTGCTAGCTGGACGTGTTCTTCTAGACGGAAAGGATCTCAGCTATTATCAGCTTCGCTGGCTACGACAACAAATAGCCGTCGTGAGACAGGAGTCTTTTATGTTTAATAAGTCTGTATTTGACAATATTGCACTTGGATTCACGGGACCTCAGTGGAAAACTGCTTCTCAGGACAAGATACGAGAAGCTGTGGAGAAGGCTGCAGAGACAGCGCAAGTGAGCGACTTTATCAGCAAGCTTCCGCAAGGCTATGATACCATTGTCGGAACCCGGGGCTCGAGGTTATCTGGTCGACAACTTCAACGGATCGCAATTGCAAGAGCTATAGTCAATAATCCGCGCATTCTCATATTGGATGAGGCAACGTCTGCGTTGGACAGTGAAACAGAAGCTAGGCTACTTTCCGCCTTGACCCAGGAAGATAAACGACGAACGACCATTGTCATTGCCCATCGCCTCTCCACTGTTCGCAATGCTGATAACATTGTTGTGTTAAATGCTGGACGTGTGGTTGAAAGCGGTAAGCATGATGCCCTCATTGCGGCACGATCATCCTACTACGACCTTGTCAATGCCCAGAACGTGGACTATCACAACCAGGGAACCACGGACGAGGTCAAAGAGCAGAAAAGTGAGAAGACAGCATTTATTGATACGGCTAGTCAGGCGGCAACTCAAGAGGATAATTCTGGACAAGGAAGTCATGGATCTATCAGTATTTCGACAACAGCTGAGGAGACATCATCCTCCATCTTCTCTATGATATCGTTCATTTTCAACTTGAATAAAGGAGAGTTGCATTGGCTACTCATAGGACTCATTTGTTGCATTATTGCGGGAGGCGAAGAGCCTGCCTCAGCGGTACTTTTCGGTGAAGCAATTTCAGCACTTGCCCAGCCCGTCGATCAAACTGAGAGAATTCTCTCTCAGGCAGCCTTCTATTCGTGGATGTTCTTGACACTCGCCCTTGTGATGCTTATCAGCTGTGCGGCTCAGGGCATTGCCTTTGCATTTAGCTCCGAAAATCTTACAAATCGAGTTCGCAGCATCGTCCTGCAGAAATATCTCAGAATGGATATATCCTTTTTTGACAAGAAGGAAAATTCGGCTGCTGCGCTTTCTAGCTTTCTATCTAGTTCCACTAGTGACCTTACTGGTCTCAGTGGTAGTGCTCTCGGTATTATTCTTATCTGCGTCTCCACGCTGATCTCAGGTGTCGTGTTGTCGCTTGCTTTAGGGTGGAAATTAGCTCTCGTGTGCTTCGCTGTCATACCTCTCATGATTGGGGGTGGCTACTTTGGCGTTTATCTTGTCGCAGAATTTCAGAAAAAGAATGAAATATTTGCCAAAGATGTAGCAGAGTTCGCAGGAGAGACACTAAATGGCATCTAGACCATTGCGGCCCTAATAAGAGAGCAGACTATTCTAGATGAGTACTATAAAATCCTTTGTTCCAACAACAGAGAAGCTTTGCTGGCTAATCTCCAGGCGTCCTTTATGTACGCACTGACTCAAACTGCTTATTATGCCTGCATGGCGCTTAGTTTCTGGTACGGCGGCACACTCATCCTCTCTGGCGAGTATAGTCTCTTCAAGACAGTTTCTATTCAGTCTGCCATGCTCCTCAGTGCCTACTCTGCTGGGTTGGTGTTCTCCTGGACGCCAAGCATTGGGTCAGCTAAATAGGCCGCTGCTTCCCTTCAAGATCTCCTGGCTCAGAAATCTGCAATCAACCCACTTTCAACAGTCGGTGTCGACCCTGGTGCCATCCAAGGCCACATAGAGTTTGACTCAGTCAGTTTTACGTACCTTTCGCGCCCTAATCATCTCGTCTTGAAGAATTTAAGTCTGACGATTCCCGCTGGCGCGAATGTTGCATTCGTTGGCACTACTGGGTCCGGGAAAAGCACCATTGTGTCGCTAATCGAGCGCTTCTATGACCCTACCAGCGGATCAGTGCTTGTTGACTCCAAACCCATTCAGTCTTTCCGCATGTACGACTACAGGAAGCGCATCGGTCTTGTGAGCCAGGATCCCATTCTATACAGCGGAACCGTCAAGTCGAACTTGACCATCGGGCTAGATGACGACGAAAAACCCACCGACGAGGCAATTGAGAAAGCCTGCAAAGAAGCGAATATCTACGACTTTATATCCAGTCTCCCGTAAGTCTACCCTCTTGGATTTACTTCATTCATCCTACTCCGGGAACCCCCCACAAGGCGCGTTTACCCCCCAATAGCTACACTCACAATCACTCATTCTGGTCAGGGACGGATTCAATACGGAAGTAGGGAGCCGGGGTAGCCAACTCAGCGTTGGACAGAAGCAAAGAGTCGCGCTGGCCCGAGCATTGCTTCGACAGCCAATGATTCTACTCCTGGATGAAGCGACTTCCGCGTTGGATTCACAGTCAGAATCAGGCATCCAGCAAGCACTTGATAAATTGAAGAAGGGGTGCACGACAATTACCATTGCCCACCGGTTGAGCACGATTGTCAACGCGGATCGAATCTACGTGATTGACGACGGCACCGTTGTCGAACATGGGACTCATACCCAGCTGATGGCGATGAAGAGCAAGTATTATAGGCTTTATACGGCAAGCAAGAGTGGTCAGACTCTATAGAGCATACATAACCCTGCGTAACTTGTCCAGGAAAATGATCTCCTGCGATAAAAATGATGAATGGTCAGTCGTTTTTTTCTTGTTTTCTAAAAATCGTGCTACCACCATTGGCAATACATAGGGGCCCCACGCGGAGTCTTCCCCGCATTAACCCCGGCTTTTTAGTGCATAGTAGAGTAGCATAGTAACATAGTAGTGCGACACCATTAGGCCATGTGGAATGGCTGCTGTTACTGGTCAACTTCATTGGACATAATTATCAGTCTGTCTTGTCTGTGAGCAACATCCGCTTATCCGGCCACCTACGTGTATGGATTGCATGAGCCAGGGCCAGGGGAGTTATACTTGTAGTATTGCCTATCTAGGCAGGTGCATGCCTGAGGTATCCTTTCTCCGCTCCGTCCCTTGCAACCTATCTGAACATGACGACAACCCCGCTGCGACGTGGCCTGCGACCTCCAACGCACCTCTCCTGCTCTTGCTTCACTTGCTTCCTGCGCTGAGGCCTCGATAGAGCATGCCTCTCTGTTTTTCATAATCGTGTTTACAGACTATCGATCAGCCCGGTCAAGATGCGCTGGTTTAGGACGGTGCCAGTTCTGGCGCCGTGCTCTCCCACGTCGCCTTTGAAACCAGGCCGGTTCCTGCGTTTGCTGCGATGCTCAGGTATGCAAGCTCATGTTGTTGCAAAGCAAAGAACCCGATAGTTCGCACATCTCACTCACCTTTACACAGCATGGCAGGCCCAAGGTCTGAGGACAAATCCGCATTCATGGAATTGCCACGAGCATACTCCCGCAGCAAAGTATCTGCCCTATAAACGCAGTTTTGCAACAGCATCTAACTCGTCCGTGGCGGTGCCGTACAAGTCATTTACGGTTGGCATTCCGCGCGAGACATTCCCTAACGAGCGCCGCGTAGCCATTACGCCTCAGAACGTAGTTCTCCTTTTAAAGAGGGGCATCTCTAGGGTTCTCATAGAAACTGGTGCTGGAGCTGAAGCCCAGTTCACCGATGAAGCTTACAGAAAGGCCGGTGCAATTATCGTCGAAAAAGATGTGGTCTGGTCTCAGAGCGATATTCTTTTAAAAGTTCGCGCTCCCGGAATAGAGGATGGCCCTCTGAATGAAGTAAATGCCATGCGTAATGGTGCAACCATCATCTCTCTTCTCTACCCTGCGCAGAACAAGCCGGTCGTCGAAGCCCTTGCAGCCCGTGGAATTACGTCCTTCGCCATGGACAAGATCCCTAGGATCTCTCGTGCCCAGGTATTCGATGCCTTGAGGTTAGCCAAAATCTCAGAAGAACCTATTGAATTCAATGGACTCAAAACACTAACGAGCGCTCATTTCATTCAAACAGCTCAATGGCTAATATTGCTGGATACAAAGCCGTCCTCGAGGCGTCTAACGAGTTTGGCCGTTTCCTAACTGGCCAAGTAACTGCTGCTGGGTAAGACATTCTAGTATAGGGTATTGAGAACGGCAATTACTAACAGAAAAGTAACGTAACAGAAAGGTTATTATGTTTTTTATATTCGCATACTTATACCTGAAATCTGATTAACCTAGTTTCTTAGATACCTCCTAGCAAAGTGCTTGTGATCGGAGCTGGTGTTGCTGGGTTGAGCGCAATTGCTGCTGTATGTGATTCGTACACTATGGCTAGATGATATGTCCTGCTAACACCTATAGTAGGCACGTCGAAATGGTGCAATTGTTCGCGCTTTTGACACACGCTCCGCGGCCCGCGAGCAGGTACAATCACTAGGTGCAGATTTTATCGAAGTTGATCTAGAAGAAGATGGGTCTGGGCAAGGCGGTTACGCCAAAGAAATGTCTAAGGATTTCATCGAGGCCGAGATGAAGTTATTCATGGAGCAATGCCGTGAGGTGGATATCGTCATCACAACCGCTCTGATTCCTGGCCGGCCAGCGCCAAAACTCATCACTAACGAGGTATGTGAGCCTTTTTTTTTCCTTGCTGTAGAGCCGATATATTCAACACAAGCCAGATGGTACGTGCGATGAAACCAGGATCAGTCGTCGTCGATCTTGCCGCCGAAGCTGGAGGTAACTGCGAAGCTACCATTCCCGGCAAAATAAATGTATACGATGGGGTAAAGGTCATCGGTACGTAAATCTATACCATCAAATACGGGGGGATACATATATTGATGAGGCTGATTACCTTCAGGGTACACCGATCTGCCATCGCGGTTACCAACCCAGTCATCTACTTTGTATTCCAACAATATCACAAACTTCCTCCTTTCGTTAGCAGATAAAGACAAAGGCTTTACTATTGATCTGACTGATGAAGTTACCAGAGGAGCAATTGTGAGCCTCAATGGCGAGATATTACCACCAACCCCGCCTCCTACGCCTCCTCCAACACCAGCTGCTGGTACAGCGCAAATTGCGGCTAAGGATGAAAAAGTAGTTGCATTGAATCCATGGCAAAAAGCAACACGTGAAGTGGCCACAGTGACGGTGGGCATGGGATCCGCTCTAGCTCTAGGAAAGCTGACTGGTCCTGCATTCATGGGTAACATGTTTACTTTTGGGTTGGCTGGGCTTGTGGGCTACCGTGCAGTATGGGGCGTTGTCCCTGCTCTTCACTCTCCCCTGATGAGCGTGACGAACGCTATTTCTGGTCAGTAATACAAACAGGACTGTCAAGTTCGGTAAGTCAGACTGATAATTTGTGTTAGGAATGGTTGGTATCGGTGGACTCTTCGTCATGGGCGGAGGCTATGTTCCAACCAATATCCCCGAAACACTGGGAGCTATCTCTGTTTTGCTCGCTTTTGTAAATGTATCCGGAGGCTTTGTTATCACGAAACGCATGCTGGACATGTTCAAGCGTACGAAATCTCTTTCACTGTTTGTTTCATATGTTATAGTGCTTAGTTTTGTAATGGTTCACTGTCACAGGCCCCACCGATCCTCCAGAATACCCCTGGTTGTATGCCATTCCGGGCCTTATCTTTGGCGGTGGTTACATCGCTGCTGCTTCAACAGGCATGGCTGGTCTTGTACAGGCTGGGTATTTGGTTAGCAGCGTGCTATGTATAAGTAAGATTACGGCGATATTCTCCTAACGGGCTTGGGTATACTAACGCTGTACAACAGGTTCTATATCTGGGCTCGCATCTCAGCTCACTGCGCGAAGAGGTAATATTCTTGGGATCCTAGGCGTCAGCTCTGGTTTCTTGGCTTCATTACTTGCTGTCGGATTTGCCCCAGCGACTTTAGCTCAATTTGGGGCCGTTGCTGGTATCGGGGGTCTCTTAGGTAGATCATGAGTATCGATCATATTATTATTTATACTTTAATCTAACGGAGATGCAGGTGCTATTATCGGTCGACGTATCACTCCAACTGAATTGCCTCAGACAGTTGCGGCTCTACACTCCGTAGTTGGTCTAGCAGCAGTCCTAACGAGCATTGGAAGCGTCATGGCAGATATCGCCCATGTCTCAACTCTGCATATGGTGACAGCATATCTAGGAGTCCTCATTGGCGGTGTCACTTTTACTGGCTCAATTGTAGCTTTCATGAAATTGGCTGGTCGCATGAAGTCTTCGCCCACCATCCTTCCTGGGAGACATATAATCAACTCATCCCTTCTAGGAGCCAATATTGCAACAATGGGAGCCTTTGTGACTATGGCTCCTGGTGCGCCTTTGATTGCTGCAACTTGTTTGGGTACAAATACGGTATTTAGCTTCCTAAAGGGGTTTACAACAACGGCAGCCATTGGAGGGGCTGATATGCGTGAGTCTTTTTTCTTTCAAACATATTGGATATACGATCCTGGCTTACATATAAAAGCTGTTGTTATCACTGTGCTTAATGCCTATTCCGGCTTCGCCCTCGTGGCTGAAGGGTTTATGCTCGATAATCCATTACTAACCACAGTAGGTTCTCTGATCGGCGTCAGTGGATCGATTCTGTCCTATATTATGGCAAGTCTATCGCTGTAACATATCGGGTATTAAGTACTAATGGCAATTAGTGCGTTGCGATGAATCGATCTATCACCAACGTGCTATTCGGTGGCATTGCGCCGATACAATCAAGCAAGAAGATTGAAGGGGAGGTGACGACGACTGCCATTGATGAGACAGTTGATTCTCTTGTCAATGCTGAGAATGTTATCATTGTAAGAAAACATCCTTTAGTGCCATATTCCGTCCATAACCTCAAATGACTAAGAAAAGAAATTTTCAGGTTGTGGGATACGGCATGGCAGTCGCCAAAGCGCAATATGCCATCTCGGAGATCACCAAAATGCTTCGGGCTAAAGGGGTCAATGTACGCTTTGCCATACATCCAGTAGCTGGACGAATGCCTGGGCAATGCAATGTCCTCCTTGCGGAAGCCTCTGTTCCTTACGACAGTGAGTTTGTTTGTTTGTTTATTTCCTCATGGCCGTATATGTTACTGATTTCTTTAAACTCAGTCGTCCTCGAAATGGATGAAATCAATGACGATTTCAATGACACTGACGTGACACTTGTTATCGGTGCAAACGACACCGTGAACCCGATTGCCCTCGAGCCCGACTCGCCTATCTCGGGCATGCCTGTGCTTCAAGCATGGAAGAGCAAAGAAGTCATCGTCATGAAACGGGGCATGTCAAGTGGATACGCGGATGTGCCGAATCCAATGTTTTATATGCCGAATACCAAGATGCTCTTTGGGGATGCTAAGAGTTCATGTGATGGTACGTTACCTCTTTCCCTCTGAATATGAAGTCCCTTAGTGCGTTGCCGAGTGTTGTTAGAGGATACTGACCATAAAATAGCAATCAAGAGTGCGTTGGAAAAACGCAAGTGAATTGACGAATGGATACCGGGACGAGGGCAGGAATAATGATACCTGAAAGTCCTACTCTGGCATTTGATAGATTTTTACGATCGATTATGCGGTGTGGTTTTCGTATATCAATATGCTGGAAATGGTCTTTCGTCTCCAATCTAAATACGCAGGTAGAAGAAATGCACATACTTGATTCAACAATATATTCATTACTTAGGTTAATTTTTTCACCATAGGCAAGTAGCATCTGTCACGTCCATGGAGATACCCTGACATTTATAGACTTATTTTCTATCAAGCTTTCATGTTGAGTCACTCACGCCCTTTGTTGCGTACTTATGACTCGAGTTAGGTTTGAGAAGGGCATACCTAAACACGGATGTTTATGCTTCAGAGAGAAATCGAGAAGTGACTCTCATGTAGTATCGGAATAACTCGCCTAAAACTGTGATAAAATACCCCTTGAACTGCAACTTGTTCGTTGGAACGATGTCGCTTGCGTAAATAGAAGGCCAGACGCTGAAGTGGTCGATGCTTTCGAGGAAATCAGTAGAATCCAGAGAATTGGCGAATCTTGTCATCCGAGCCTAAGAAATCCCTGATCACACTAGGCAAGTCATCCAGAGCATGAACCTTGCTGGTCCGGACAAGCAAAGGCAGATCTTTTTGGCCGAAAGCAGTTCCCATGCGCAGCATGGTGATCGAGTTGAGAGAAGTGGTCCAGCGAGCAGTGTATGCAGCATATAGTGTCATTTCCAACAAGGGTACCATAGACAAAGCAAACAGCACGGATACAATGACTGACCCGCCTGACGATAAAGAGGGCAAAGTAACTTATGGAATAGCAGGTGTTGT
Organism: Talaromyces atroroseus; assembly: GCF_001907595.1. Classification (NCBI taxonomy): domain Eukaryota; kingdom Fungi; phylum Ascomycota; class Eurotiomycetes; order Eurotiales; family Trichocomaceae; genus Talaromyces; species Talaromyces atroroseus. The sequence goes on from NW_017971432.1 coordinate 1,592,730, forward strand.
ACATAACCTCATGTTCATTAACTCCCTCCGCCGCGTCAAAAATGGATTTGGCGGCCGAAAAGCTAGCCCGCGTGAAAGCTGCACTAATGCCGACGTTTGCGTCTACAAGATAAGTCAGCACCAAGCGGCGACAGCGGTAAAGTGATGTTGTAAGCCAGTCATATGTCGGCGTATGAGCCTGGCCCAAACAGTGCCAGCGCGATGATACGAAGGCCCGGCATTCATGGCTCAAAACTATACAGACCTTCTCGACGGCTCAGTGTCACCATACCATAGCCCCCATCAGCGACCACACATCCCGTCGAGCTGTCGTTTAAGGGTCTTGGTCCGCTGTTTGGTAGATTTCGCAGCTCAAATAAACCCGCAGTCGTATTCATAACCACCTTAACAAAACTGACCAAGTAATCGTCAGCATTGGTGGCATCGAGGTACAGCACTTCCGAAAAGCCTTGACGACCACTGGTTCCCTGCCAGGGAGACGTGCTTCCATTCACTGCCAAACACGCCTCCAACGTCGCGTTATACTGACTAACAGTATTTGGATACGTATACAATGCATAGAACCAGCCCGTTTGTTCAGGGCAAACAGACGGGAACTCACCAGCATTGAGGTTCACGACGGTGGTCGGCGAGTTAACTCAGGGCACAGATTAGTTTGCAAAGGGACCCGTTGTGAAGGTATTTGGCAGTTGCGCGAACTAACTGGCATTGATTGTTGACCCGATACTGCCCAACGAGTCGGTCTTGCCCCAAAGCTGAGGGTACTGCCCATCAACTCCGTTCGTTTGTAGCTCATGGCGCACCGTAAGTATACCCCGGCCGGCGCAGTATCGATCATCTTTGGTATTGTTTGTATCGACTGAAAGCCTGTGGGATATTCAGCATCGCCCCACCTGTACATAGGCGCGACATAAACGTGGCGAGTAGATAGGAGAAACAACGACTGCATGGGATAAGTCACAACTCCAATGAGAAAGGTGAGCAATCCACTCCCATACCGCTTGATTCCAGACGTGTTAACCACCAATCTCAGCAAGACTAACGGGTTCATCCATGTCCGATCAGCAAGCAATCATAACCTGCCGTAATCGCAGACCATACGGATCGCGCTGGTTATGAACGTAAACGGCCGGGACCCAGGCGCAAAGCGCCGATATCATGGGCACCGTGACTACGGCAACGGTGATGTGGAGTATTCGGGCGGCCCTGTATTCGAGGACTGCAGCATTGTGTTTGTTGGTAATAAAATTGCCCGTACGTGAAAGATGACACAATCCCACCCAGGAAAACACCGCCACGGCCGTGTAAACTGCTGTCCGGTTCAACATCCATCACGTCCAATGTAGCGGCGTGGACCGTACACAGTCATGGTGGTTGCGGCATTCATAGGGAGGGAGACTTTCTTCTGGATGATGGAGTGGCACATCTTCAGTTGCGTTCCCTCTATTCACTTGTTCATTTTCGTAATCATGTTCGGTTTTGCCGTGGTTGTGTAGAAGCTCATGGTCATTCTCACTCATGTCTAAAAACGACTCGGTCGAAACCAAGCGCATCTCCATTTCTTCTTATCCGACCTTGGTAGTAGGTAGACGGTCGTGATTTTGTTTCGATCCCTGCACGTTCGTTTATATTTTATTTTGCGCCGTTAGATTGGCAAAGGTTTTTCTCCGCGGCTCCGTGCAATTGCACTAATGCTGCCATTGTGACATTTGTATGGTGGCTGGCTCTGTCGACACTGGAATCTATCAATCAGCGTTGAAATAACTCCATAACTAGCTGGAGTTGTTGTATTGGTTAGTTGACTATTTAGGTTAGTTAACTCACTAACTAGTAATATACTAGTGCGTAGTCATGTACTATTTGATTATTCTGATAAATATGTTGGAGATGATCTAAGATATACAAATTCCTAAAAAAGAAGCCTTTAATCCATCGAATATGCAATTCTAAGCTATGGGTTGTATATGAATATCTAAATTCGTGACGATATAAGGATGCTGAAAAGGGTTGTTTAATGGGGTTTACCCCGGAAATACATTACCCCAGGGATGACCTCATCGCTGCCTTGGCTGGTTAGCGCCGCTTTGTTGTCTCTTGTCAGTTCTCTCGATGCTCTTTGTTTATGCCACACTACCATCACCAAAACTGTCTAGGTACTCAAGGAATATGCAGATGAAGTCTCGAGCCTTAGCCCCCTTCGCTTTTGATCTCCTCCCGCTGGGCTCTGTACAGCCTCGTGGGTGGATCCGCGACCAGCTGAAACTCTGCGCAGAGGGCCTGGGCGGGAATCTCTACAACTTCCATCGCTTCGTGAAAGACAGCAGTTGGCTCGGCGGCGACGTGGAGTACAGCCCCTTACGCGAGTCCGCTCCATACTGGTACAATTATATCGTGCCGCTCGCCTATATACTCGACGACAATGAATTGAAGAAGCAAGCGAACCAATTTCTAGACCGCATTCTAAAGAACCAGCATGCCGACGGATGGATTGGCCCGGAACACACAAAGCACGGCAGGGGAATATGGGCACGATGTCTTGTGTTGATGGGCATGGTAAACCACGCTGTTGCAGACCCAGCCCAGTACAATCGTATCGTCGAGGCTATGCTTAGTTTCACCAAACTTGCCAACTCCATGTTGAAGGACAACTTCCAAGGGCTAATTCCTCATCCTGGTGACGAGTTTGATGAATTTTGCATTACACGCGCACATGAGTTGTCCACGTCGCTGCAATGGCTGTACGACCAGGTGGAAAATAGGCAGGACAAAATATTGATCTGGGACACCATGGACCTTGCGTGGGAGGCCAGCCGTGTAGGCGACCGTGATTGGTCCAAGTTCTTCACTGAAGAGCAATTCCCGAAGAAGCCAGCAGCCCCAGGATCTACACTCATGAAGCACGTGGTGAACGTGTCAGAAGGTTGGTAACAAGTAATAATAATCACCCGATCTTCTTACTCTTCGAGACTGACAAGTAATAGCTTTGCGCTACATGCCACAGCTTTATCGGATGACCCATGATCCTGAATTGGTGGCACATACACGCCAATCTGTTGATATGGTATTCAAATATCACGGGACAACATTTGGAGCAATCTCGGGTGATGAATTTCTCGCCGGCCTTCACCCAAGACGAGGAGCAGAGCTTTGTGGAACGGCAGAATTGATATTCTCGCTTTCATATATGTATCGTTTGTTTGGCGATAATAGCTATGCGGATAGAGCGGAACTCGCCACATTCAATGGATTACCGGCCGGGATGACAGAGGACTGGTGGGCACATAACTATCTGACACAGAGCAACGAAGTTTGGGCGAGGAACCTTGAAAATTGGCCCTTTTACAACTGTGGCGGACGTGCTCTGGTATATGGCTTGGAAGTGAACTATGTGAGTCTCGCCCAAGTCTGGACTTTTCTGGTGATGGTTTTGATAACTGGCAAGACTAACATTGAACTAGCCATGTTGTTTGGTTAATCACTCCCAAGCTCTACCAAAATTTGCAATGAACGCTTTTGTTGCTAGTCCAGATTTAAGATTTATTGCGCACCAGTTTCTCGTTCCTGCCGAGGCCAAAATCCCAGTCACAGGCCGTAGACCAATATACATCATCAGCGAAACTCATTACCCATTTGACGAAAAGCTTAGCTATGAGGTTGAGACTGACCAAGCCTTTGAATTCTACATACGGGTCCCAGAATGGGCCACTAAGGGGACTACGATAAACAGAGCTTCCGGAAACGAAGAAACCAAGGAAGAAACCATAGAAGTGGACGCCAACAATCTATACAAGATTGCCATAGCACCGGGTAAAACGGCATTTACAATTACACTAAATGCCGAAATTCGCGTTGTACCACGACCGAACAATGCGGTTGCTATATATAGAGGCGCACTGTTGTACGCTATGGAGATTCCACACAAGGCCAAGGTCGGCCCTCCAACACATTTCGCAGAACGGAAGCCATTGCCAGATGCCGAGTACTCGCCGAAGCTTTGCGACGTGGAATACACCCCGACAGCCGACTGGCGAGTGGCCATTGATCCATCTCAGATGCACTTCCACCGATCCGAAGTGAAGGGAAACCTCCCTAATCCTGTCTTTGCCTCCGGGGCGCCACCGGTGTCCATCAATGTGGCAGGCACCAAGATATCGAATTGGGAATTGGAAGGCGACTGTGCAGGCCTTCCGCCAGCAAATCCAGCAGCAACTGGGAAACCGTTTGGCGTGAAATTGGTTCCATTCGCAAGCGCCAAGTTGCATATTTCCGAGTTCCCTGTTGTCGATTTGAGCAAAGACAAGGTCAACTTACAAAGTCGTCGACCTAGTCATGGTCATTGCGTTTTGATGTGATTGATTTACGGATTGCCATCTATTACCTAGGTCCCTTGGTTAGTCGTATGTTTGAGTCCGTCATGAAGAAAAAGGAGGCTTATCTCTCCATCAACCACTGCATTTGTAACGGCAGTGATAAGTCATGCACGATTCATCAAAGCAACCATTTTCTGCATACCAATATGCAACGTCCCGTACAGTTTACGTAGTTAGGGCTTGCATTCTGCGCAAATGTATATACTTTAGAACATGCAATGAATGATCATGAAGCCAATGCTGCACTTTAAAATAAATCTAATTCTTAATCACAAAGTGCAATCTTGACATCTTTAGACAGATTGTCGTGGAGAAGAACAAGGCGAAGCTTCTGAATACTCTCTACCAACCCAAGAGAACCCTTGAGGTGGCAAGTCTGCCCATTGATGATGACTAGCACTTGACCCAGGAATTTATGGTTTCTAAGGGCTCACTAGCAAGCAAACAGGCACTGTCACACTGCTATTGTCAGAATCAAAATCAATATTCTGCTGCCAGTTGGTGCTAGAGGAGTTCCGGGCGGGCTACTGGGCCCTAGCCCTAATTCCGGGTTCAGCAAGTCTAGCTCGGGTTGGTTCGCTTGCCACTGGAAGAACGACGAAGTAATATCTTGATTATTCGCTTCTGCTAGTGTTGTATGTGAATACCTAGCCACTGTTACCCCATATTTCTTTCAAAGTCTTCAATATCCTTCCGCAATACCATACCTCAGGCATCTTGGGAGCGGCAGAATGCTCCCATATAAAGGTTTGTTAATCTATTGTACAATCAAAAATTGGCTGCTACGGTCTTCGATGAAGCTGGTTCCAGCTTCTCTGGTTGGCACAACCATCGTTCCCTGTTTGTATCACCATGTATTTGTGAACGCTCAATGAACGACAGGTATTTTTCCTTTACGGTATATATCGAACGGGATCTGGGATAGCATTTGCTATAGATGAACGGATTGAACTCTTGTTACCAGACTGATATTTCGCTCGGACCTTGGTGGTTTGAAATTTGATAGTGAAAGTGACACTGAGACTAGCTATCTACTAGGCCCAGATAGGCATCACGGCATTCCCCTTTAGGAGAATAGTGTAGGCCTTATTAGTCAGGCCACCACGAATCACGAGTGACGGTGTCGTGCTTGCACGCTAACCGTGTTTAGTCAGAGCGATTACGGATGTACCCTTGCATAGCAATTTGTATGGCGAGGTACATGCATACTTCACCGGGTCTACTTTGCTGCTAGTCACTAGTACTAAAGAGCTCAGGAACCACAAATATTATTACTGGGCAAAGCTGAAGCTTAACAGGAGGCGCTAGCTCGTGCCTGGTTTTTGACAGAATTTTCGCCATCGCTCATTTGCTGACAGAGTAGAATTTGTAGGATCAGACCACATGTATAAATATTCTTCTCATGAGATAAATACCACTGATAGAGAAAAAAAAAAAGTTTTCTCTCTTTCCTTTTCGTCTCTCCCAACACACCCTCGAATATTTTGGATAAAAGCACAATTCATTAACCACTCCACGTTCTTCTTCGTGTATTTTCTTTCTGTAATTTTGATTTCTCGTCTACATCGTTAGCTTGATATCAAGTGCCGCCCCGCGCAGCGTGCAGAGGTCGAGAATGTCGGGAACGTCGCAACACGATGGCGACCAACAGGGCAATACTGTCCCAGTCTCAAACCCCGCTGAAGAGGTCTCAAGAGATCAGTCTGTAATTGATGAAGATGCGGCTCTACTGGTATGTCCTTTAGTTCATGCTCATGGCTTCGTTGAGCGTGGTCCGGTCTTGTTCCGATACTAACCGATGCGACTGGCGTGGATAGGAAACAATGGGCTACAAGCAGGTATGAACTGAGTGAATCAAGCTGTATACCAGAGTTAAAAAAAAAGAAAGAATAAGGACTATCATCTAAGTCAGGCAACTGTGTTTAGGTCCTGCATAGATCGTACACCTTTTTGGAAAATTTCTCGACTACATTTGGTATGACAGGGATCTATCTTCGCTCTATATAAAGCCTGCTAATAATTGCTCTTCAAGCGGCTCTGTACTTTGTCGGAGGTGTTCGTGTCACCTACAGTACTGGTATTGCTAGCGGTGGTAACCTTGCCTACTGGTATGTAACGACTCGGCGTCGTCTTTTTCTGCAGCTACTAATTCCGTGACACAGGACGAGTTACTTGGTGACCTTGGTGTTCAGCTTCATAACAGCTGCCGTCATTGCCGAAGTATGTTCGGCTTCTCCCTCTGCAGGCTCCATCTATCTCTGGGCAGCTGAAGCCGGCGGTCCCAAGTATGGCCGTCTACTAGGATTTATCGTCGCGTGGTGGAGTACCACAGCGTGGACAACCTTTTGTGCCAGCAACACGCAGGCTGCTGCAAACTATTTGCTTTCGGTTGGTCACCGTCTCTCTTTTCTATCCAGAGTCTAACATGTAATGCAAGGAAATTACCGTGTTTGATCTCAGCTTCCCTACCGATACCGACAACGTGAAATTTCGAGCCGTGCAATGGGCTATCACTGAAGTTCTGTTGGCGCTGGCTGCAGTAGTCAATTTTGTTCCTCGTATGTTGCCACACTGCCAGAAGGGTAAACGAACGCTGTTGTTAATTAAGGACCATCAACTCTAGCAAAATACTTCCGATGGGTCTTCTATTTGTCCTCCGCCATGGTGCTTCTCGATTTCTTGCTGAACATGATCTGGCTGCCCATCGGAGTCGTCAATACCTGGGGTTTCCGTTCCACCCATGAGGCTTTTATGACGACCTACAATGGCACCGGTGCTCCGGCCGGCTGGAACTGGTGTCTGTCTTATCTCGCCACAGCTGGTATCTTGATTGGATTTGATGCTTCTGGTCATGTCGCCGAAGAAACAAAAAATGCCTCGGTGGTTGCTGCTCGCGGTATCTTCTGGAGTACCGTTGTCAGCGGCTTGGGAGGATTGATTGTTATTATTCTGTACCTCTTCTGCGCGGTACGTGTTTCTTCAAAACGACTTGGACTATATACCTAATATGCTTCTTTCTAGCCTACTCCCGACGTGCTTTTCTCTTACGGTGCGCCTCAGCCGTTCGTCTCCCTGTACGCCGTGGTTCTTGGACAGGGAGGGCATATCTTTATGAATATCGTTTGCATTGTCGCGTTGTGGTTTGTAAGTAATCTCCTATAAACACCTCCTGTGAGGAGTAGAGGTTGGGCTAACAGCTTCGAAAGAACACTGCAATCGCTATCGTCGCTGCTTCTCGTCTCGTCTTCGCCGTCGCCCGTGACGGAGTTCTGCCGTTCTCCGGCTGGGTCTCTAAAGTCTCGCCTGAAGGACAGCCTCGCAATGCAGTTATTGTTGTCTGGGGCGTGGCGGCACTGGTGTCGTGCACAATCCTGCCCTCTGCGGTGGCCTTCACCTCCCTTATATCAGCGGCCGGTGTCCCTTCTGCGGCTGCCTATGGTCTCATCTGCCTTGGCCGTGTCTTCATTACACCAAATTCGTTTCCTACACCAAAATGGAGCCTGGGTCGGTGGAGCAAGCCGTTCCAGATCATTTCCATTTTCTGGAATGGCTGGGTCGTTGCTATTCTGTATTCTCCATATGAATGGCCCGTGACTGGCGCGACGTTGAACTGTAAGGATCTCTTTCGCTCTATTTCTGCTTCAGTAGAATGTAGTCTGGAAAATAAAAAAACTAACTGTCCATACAGACGCCCCCGTTATCATGGGTGCCGTTACCATCTTCGCCATTATCTCGTACTGGATGACGCCGGAAGAGTCGTGGCTGCCCAAGAACAGAATCAAGCACTTTATCGAGAGCAAGGGAGAGGCGAGGGAGACCACGACCGAAATCACTCACACTTAGGAAGATTGGCTTGAAATTAACGCCATCATAGATGGAATTTACCAAATTAGATTCATTGCTTGTCCATATCTACTCTTCCATCGCGGTTGTGCACGCGATTATGCATATATCATCATGTATGTCTATCAGTGTTCAAATACTAATACTCTATGCATTATTGCTAACATTTTATAACTGTTAAAGAGCTCAATTTATCATTTACCTAAAAGCACCTAGATTTCGTACATGATGGAATTAATGGCTTTGCGTAGATTTGCAATAATCTATGTAAGCATACTACACCGATTTCCATATTCTGATATTTATATATTATACACATGTGAAATCAAAGAAAAACAAACGACCTTCAAAGTCATGCAGTATCTTCAAGCCCAATTTCACCAAGAGCCGAATCCCGATTGATCATCCAAGTGAACAGTCCGTAGGGAAGAAACGTGTTGCAGATCCAGCTAAGAGTCGACGCCTGACCGCGACGAATGAAGTTGCTGCGGCCGCTGAGAACGTCTTCGACTACGTTCTTTGCTGCCACGTCGACGTTCTGTTTGTTCGGGTGCACCATGGTCTTCTTATGGCGATCGATGACTGCTGTGATCTTCCGGTAGTACGAATTCGGGGGTAGCTCAAGGTCCGCGATGTTCTTAGGGTCGTTTCCGCTTGTCTGGACACCGCCGAGGATGACTGTGACAACTCGCACGCCAAGGGGTGCCATCTCGAGACGCAGCGTCTCGGAGATTCTCGTTTCAGCGCTCCTGGAGCTGCTGTATACACCTATATGATTGTCAAGATCAGCCTTGCAATCCTTTGGGATATGTGTGTGTGTGTGTGAGAGAGAGAACATACCCGCCCATGCAAAAACCATCTCACTAGATACTGAACTAATATTGCACATCACCCCTTTGGCCTTGATGAGCATCGGGGCAAATGCCTGGGCCATGGCAACGATACTCCAAACATTCGCATCGTATACCTTCTTCGCGTCGTCGAGGGATGCGTCTAGAAGCGGCACTATGGCGTTGACGCCCGCGTTGTTGACGAGAACATCAAGTGTTCCTCCAGTATGTTTCGCAATAGAATTTGCACACTGACGAATAGATTCGACTGAGGTGACTTCCAGCTCGACGATCTCTATGCCATCTATGTCAGCTAGAGATCCGGCCTTGGCCTTGTTGCGCAGCGTTGCGAAGACCTGGAAGCCTTTGGCGTGGTAGGCCTTTGCCATGGCTGCACCTAAGCCTCCGTGGCTGCAGCCGGTAACCAGAACTGTTTTGGGCATTGCAATAGTGAGAAACTGGACGAATATAGACAGATAGACCCGTGGTCGACAGTCTGGATGAGTCAAGTTGGCGGCATAGTTGGAGACACCTCTTTTATATGCAGTGGGTTAAACGGAGTCCGGACAGCTAAATCCGGCAACAATTATCATGATAGAATACATAGTTGTTCCTCTCTGCCAACAAAATTGACATCCGTGGATGCTTCCACAGTACCGCACGGAGGAAATTCCGGCGGGATTCACTCCGCTCCCTCCGTTCCACTGCCCTAACTTGATCTTACCCTTTCAATTTCTGTCTCCCTCGTTCCTCTCTTACCGCTCGATTGGTCAAACAATGCAGCGTACTTGACTTTCACAGTTTCAGCGGAAGTGAATTTGCTGTACGTGCAAAAAGCTTGACCTCTCAAGAGGGAATCACCCTTACTAATTACGCAGCTATACTCTATGTATTCAGAGTAGCACAATACTAGTTCGTTATATACAGAGTATATAGATTCTTCCTTCCGATTCCTCGGTCTCGATTTGTATTTCTTATTAGAATCAAACCAAAAAGACAAAAGGTAGTAGGTAAGCATTAATATATTTGGGAGAGATGATATAATGCCTTTTTCCGATTTCCTTCTATCAGTTCAGTTGCTCAACGAAAGAAGAATATCACCTCGATAGTTTTGGTTCGGCGCTATGTAACCTGTGCCGCACAGCCCACAGCCTCGGCTCTCAGGGGAGAAAACAAACAAACATCAAGTTCAACACCCTCGACATAATGGCCGACGCAAATCGTGCTTCCATCTACCTCAACGCGTCTCTCGCTGCTCTTCCTCTGCTGGCGCTCTGGTTCTGGAGACAGCGTCGTCTCAGCGTAGCCATGCCGTCCAAAACGGTGGTGGTGGTTGGCGCGTCGTGGGCCGGCATCAACGTCGCTCATGGCCTGCTGAAAGAAGTCCCCGATGCAAAGGTGGTGTTGGTCAATCCCTCTGGTGAGTCCCCGATGCTCCTGAATTGCGAACGCATCCGCCCTCTTAACAGCATATGACAGACGAGTTTTTCTTCAATATCGCTTCTCCCAGAGTCATTGCCAAACCCGGCGATATCGCCAGGGAGAAATACCTCTATCAGATCGTCTCTCTGTTTGAGAAATACCCCAACCGCAAGAATGCATTTGACTTCGTTCTGGGCAAAGCCGTCTCTATCGATCTGGAGGGCAAGAAAGTCTCTGTCGCAGAAAACGCGACGACCACGGATCTAGCCTATGACTACCTCGTCATCGCATCAGGCAGCACGTCCAACGCAACGACAGGCACCGCGTCTCTCAAAGTGCCATTCAAGGCCGCCCAAGAAGGCGGCCAACTCGAGTCCGAAATCAAAGCCGCCCAAGAAGCCATCAAAAGCGCAAAGAGCATCATCATCGGCGGCGCGGGTGCCGTTGGCGTGGAATTCGCCGGTGAAATCACCGACGCTTACCCAGACACCAAAGTCACGCTCGTCACAAACACGGACTCCGTCCTGCCCATCCTCAAGGCATCGCCACGCCAAAAGGCGGCCAAAATCCTCAAGTCCAAGGGTGTTGAGGTCCTGACGGGCAAAACCGTGCAGGCGGCCGAGCTCGATGCAGCAACTAACAAATGGACTGTCACCCTGGCTGACGGCGAGGTTCTTTCCGCCGATGCGTACATTTCAACCACAGGCTCTGTTCCTAACAATGACTTTATCCCGGCCTCTCTGCTTAACGAGTCTGGCTGGGTGGAGGTTGATGCGCATTTCAAGGTCGCATCTACTGATTCTGTGTATGCCGTGGGCGATATCACGCATTACTCTGCACGCTTGACGTCGCGAATCGCCGGGCAGGTGAGCGTGCTGGTGTCGAACCTCAAGGCCGATATCACAGGTAAAGGCAAACGCGCGGCTTATGATAGTAACCAGACTCTGATGATGCTTGTGCCAATTGGTAAATCAAGCGGGACTGGCCAGATTGGAGGCTTTACTGCGCCTGGGTTCATGGTGTTGTTGGTCAAGGGAAGGGATTATTTCACGGGATCGGGAATGAAATTTGTGGCTGGCTGATCTGTATAGATTTGAATAATATCAGGGGGAGGGGGGGCAATTGAGCATCTACCTGATGTTTCGGGGGGGGCGACATATTACGAAGAGAGAGGATGCATTGATTCATTGTAGCCTCCTAGAGAATGTATAGTCCAAACAAGATAAATGTACATCTGTCTAGCTACCTAATAATTGCTCAACTATGAAAACATGGCGGTCATACAGCATTATTCATAAAATAGGGAGAGAAAAAGAAATTTTTTTTCATCTCGAAAAGCTAGCAAATATCCCACACTTGATCGCCCATGGCAACCAAGCGATTGAACAACTGATCCCTCATCTTCATGGCGGTGATATGGAAGTTCTGCTTTGGATCCTTGCCTATGATTCGCAGTCCATCAATAACCTCCTTCTCAGTCTCGGCCCATCCGACCACAAGTTTGCCCTTCCAGCCCATCCCACCAAGTTTCTTCAAATGCTGTATGTCTCTGATAGGTATCGAAAAGAGGACTTTCTTTGCCTTGTCAATACTCGGTGTCGAGCTTCCCACCTCAGTCGTGAAAAATAAAATAGGCTCCTCGCCGCTGCAGTCAATCACCGCAGTACCCTTCTTACCCTTATACCGACATTGAAAATCTACCGGCCCACGGGGAGAAGGGGTGAATCCCTTTCTGGGAAGGATTCCCAATTGGGTTTTTGCGTGCCCACGGCCTAGTCTAGCCATTGCATAGTTTGCAGCCAACTTGGTCTCGACCCCGGTTGCCGTTGTTCCTCTGAAAAACCTGAACATGGCGGGTACAAAGCCCTTTTTCTTTGCAGCTTTGTTCTTTCCGCCGTCGTCATGAGGATGAGGCTCGGTATTCTGTTCTATGATGGTGGGATCGGGCTTTGCGGCACTTTCAATCTCAGCTTTAGATGCATCTAGTGGAATATCTTCATGGATAGATGTAGGCTTGGAGGGTGTCTCTGCTAGAGTTGTTGAAGGAGGTGGTGGAATTGGTGATCCGTTAACCTCGCCCAGTCGCAGAAGAGTAATCGTAAGTTGTGCGTTGGTTGGTACACCCTTTAGAAGCGAACTGGTTTGTTTCTGGTTAGCTAGCTAGCACAATATTGAACGACTGAAGGGATGGTGTTATACTGACTTGCGAAGTTCCAGTATCTTTTGCCAATGTGGGAACCGGCGGTTGAGATATTTGGTGCCTCTGACGAGAACTGGATCTCCAAAGAATATGAAACCGAACATGAAACCGCTAGCTTTGACGGCCAAGTAGGATGTAGTGAGAAGAGAGACCAGAATCATTGAGACTAGGACTGCTGCAAGTCTAAGACGAGCTGTGTCCCTTGGGAAAGGCGGTGTTGGAGACAAGGCGCTACATTATCAATTAGCAGACCGATTGATACTAAAGACAAAAATCTATACGTACTTCCCAAAGCGTTCATAAGTATCAGTAACTTCGCCCATGATGTGCATCAAGGGCTTCACCTTGGCCCATACAGTGTCCGCCATTGGCTTCTTGGTCTTGTCATGTTTGGTTGACGGGACTCCGCCGCTGGCTGAAGACTGAAGGTCGGCGAGCTGAGAGGGAGCATCAGTCGCATCTGGAACCGTGTCTTCCATTGGAGCGTCATCGGGCACGGCTTGGTCGTGTTTTCCAGCTGCGCTCCCAACCGCCACGCTTGCAACGCTGCCAACCAAGTTGCTGGCCTCTTGCTCTACTGCTTCGCCGCGATAACGCTCCGGTGCACCAGTGACACTGTCTTTAGATCCGAGGACACCAGCCCGTGGTTTCTGAACTCCTCCTGTCTCAGAGCTGACCAATGCAATTGGAGCAGGAGGGAAGAGGAAACTGCGACTTGGTGGGTAGATTATCAAGATAATCAGACCTAGAAGGATGGTGGGCACAACGATGTCAAATAGCCATGCGGCGAAATAAGTCTGTTATCATTTATCAGTTTTTGTCTTGTCTTTGTTTTCCATGTCGTTCAAATACTGACAATACAGAAAGCAGCGGTGCGATGTTGCTCACGCCAGGACCTGAGCCTGACGACATGTTTCCAAAACCCAACAGTGCCAACAATAACAGTCATATACAGTCGCTCAATGTTTGCTCTGAGCTTGTCAGGCGAGAACTCTTCATCGTCAACAGGATTCAGATCCAAATTATCCAGAGGAAGGGTCGATGTAGCCTTAACATGGTAGATTTGCTGCTGCAGTGTCAGTTATTTCCACTCTCTCTCCTCCCCTCTAACCACCCGGGGACAGCGATTACCTTGTTGAGGCGGCGGATCAGCATCCACAAGTCTTCATTCGAGATGCCTCCGACGATAGGTTCGTTTATATCATGTGGCTGCGGTTGCCAGCCAATATCAGAGGTAGCTTCGTCATCTGGCGACTTGTGAACCAAGCCTTCCTCTTCCAATTCAGCGTGGGCAAGAGCGTGGCTGTCTGTTGGGGCATCAAGCTCACTGTTGAGGGTTTCCGGCTTGTCATCATTGCTTGCTAGGTTTTCCACGGTGTTGTCCGGACGCTGGCCGGATGAGGCCGTGGCAGGTACAGCATTTCCAGATACCATGGCAGGCAAAGAGTGCTATCCAGTCTTGCTAAAGTAAGAGTGTTTCTGGTAGTAGTTTTTAAGGTGTGAAAACATCTTTATATGCTATAGGTGGGTAGCCGACGTCATAAGCCCCCTGGTCACAGAGATCTGTGAAATATGATGTTAGATTACAAGCCGATCAAGATCGGAGGTCTCGCCTCGATATAGCCAAGCATCAGCGTTATATACTCTCGATTGTACAGGGTTCGTTCCACAATAACATGTAGCACATGTAGCACCAGACTGATGTCTAGCTATGCGTGTATTTGTTGTATTCATCTATGAGACAATCGAAAGAAAACTACCAGCTGATGACGTAACGCAGAATTATCGCGCTTGAGGGAACAAAAAGTGGGGCCTCGTCCTGCAAAAAACCCGCAAAAACAGCGAAGACAGCCCTTTCTGGCATAGTGGTAGAATTCGCAACAATTGTTTTAGTCGATATGTAAACTAAGCACGTAGCGGCTCTACCGCCGGTGCGGTCTGCGCAGCCTTTTCAATCTTCTCCATAATCTCCGGCGTCAGCTTCTTCACGACCTCAATCGCCTTGACATTCTCGTAGACTTGCTCCGGTCTCGACGCCCCAGTAATCAACGAAGAGACGTTCGGGTTCTTGAGTGCCCAAGCAAGCGCCAATTGAGCCACAGTGGCATTGAGCTCTTCCGCGATGGGCTTTAGGCTTGCTACGACAGCCAGATTCTTCTTCCACGACTCGTCGCCCCATGTCTTTGATAGTTGGGTAACATATGCCAATTTACCGTCCCCTTCCTTCAGCCGGGAACCTGCTGGCGGCGCTTCGACATCGTTGTATTTCCCTGTCAAGACACCGCCTTTAAGAGGCGAAAACACGGTCAGACCAGTGCCATGCTCAGCGTAGAGCCAGCGGTATTCTTTCTCCACGCGCTCGCGAACCAACAGGTTGTACTGTGGCTGTTCGACCACAGGGCCGATTAGTCCCAACTTGTCAGCCCAGCGCCAGGCGTCGGCGATCTCGGACGCGCTCCATTCGGATGTGCCCCAGTAGATTGCCTTGCCTTGGTCAATGACGTGGTTGAAGCCCCGCACGATTTCGTGCATGGGGGTAGTCCTGTCAGGCCGGTGGGCGTAGACAATATCCACATAAGGCAAGTCAAGACGCTTGAGCGAGAGATCTAATCCCTCGATGATGTGTTTGCGTGACAGACCCCTGTTATTGAGAGCATTCTCTGGGTCTTTGCCATTGGCTTGTCCGAAATAAATCTATATATATATACATCTGGTTAGGAAAATCGAGCCAAATGCAACGTAGTGCTCAGAGTGCTCCTACCTTGGTGGAAATAACAAGATCCTGTTGCTTCCATCCGAATTTCTTAATTGCCTTACCCATCACGACCTCCGACTGTCCACCGGCATATCCCTCCGCTGTATCGAAGAAATTGATACCGGCATCGTACGCGGCTTTCATACAGGAGAACGTTTTCTCTGCTGTTTGTTAGCCCAATCCACTCTCTCGAAAAGATAATTCAAGTGGTAGAGGGGCAGAAAATACCATCTTCAACATGTCCACCATAAGTAAGCCATCCTCCGAGAGATATCACCGAAACCAGCAAGCCACTGTTACCCAGGTGGCGGTATTCCATTGGTGGGAGATTCTCAGCCATTTTCATGGGGGGTTTTTTTTGTTCAAACTTCTGCCCCTCTCGTTGGTGTGTTTTACTGCAAAGTCAAGAAATCCTTGTCCGCAAAGTGGAATCATTGCCAATTTATACCTCTTCAGGAAGGAGATAGTGGTATCTCTTATCCCCGCACGCCAAAGGGTTTACAAGGTCCTAACTCCCTCACAGCTCCACTTACGAAGGAATGGATTAATCTCAACCAAGCAAGAATAATCGGTGAAGCCCCCGGTGACCTATCTGTTATGTAGCTTTTCTGAGCTTGCTATAGCCTATCGCCTATCAGCCGTCTTGGATGTTACAGCGGGGCATGCAGGAATAGAAGGTGATTCATGAATCTTCCCGTCTCGTCATTATTAATCAGGGACACGCCATTTTCCAATTTAGGTCCCCGAGATGCCCATGCAACGTGCACCGATAACGGATTATTTGTTCTTTAGGAAATAGTGTATTGCTTTTGATTCAACAAACTCTTAATTGACATATATCTAGGACTTAAGCGGCCTTCAATGACGGTTATGCAGGTGCCGATTATGCATGCGGCGAAGAGACGACATCTCACCAGGTGTCGAAAACTGCTCACGCTTCAGGTTGTTCATTGGCATGGCGACGATCTTGGTGCTTGTGGTAGTGCTGCCAACCGGCGCAAGAGTTGTTATAGGAACACCGTCGTTGCCAACTTCAACAACGGCCGTCTCGCGCACTATGACAACCTCACAATCGTCAGCATCTCTCGAAACACCAGTTGGCAGTGCTTGTTTGGAAGCGCACGTCGTCGACGGTACCTGGGCGGCCTGAATACGACCGTCAGATGGGGCCTCTGATGGTACCGGAGCCGCTAGCCCAGTAACGACTCCAGACACTACATCGCCAAGTGAACCAATGATGCCTCCTGCGGGTACAGGTAGACCTGGGCTCGTGGGAGCTGGCAATAAGAAACCGTACGGTGTCGCTTGCTCGGGACCACTTTGGATGGGCACATCGCCTAGTAAGCCATGCAGGTTGAAGAAAGGGTTTTCGTCCACCAAAGCCTCTGGGAGGGCAATCTGGCACGTGGATGCATCAGCATTGTCAGTAAATAGAGGGCAATCCGACACCTCCCCTGAGGGATTTGTACATCCGTTCATTGCTTCTTGGAGAAAATCCGGTTCCCATCCTTGGATAAAGTCGCCGTGGTATCCGCAACCCGTAGGGTCGCCAGTGGAAAGAACGAATTGGCCTTCTACGCCTCTGAAATCCTGGGTGTCGTACTTAGTTTCGTAGAAAAGGCTCACAAGCCGAGTGTTGAATCCTTCAGGGCACTTTCCATCCTTGACTAGGTCCGGATACGCCATGTGAGATTTGTGATCTGGGCTATCAACGTCCACTCCATTCCAGCAAGATGGAAACATGAGCTCAATACGCAGACCGTCCCAGCAATTTTCGTCAAGAAAATCCTTTTCAGGCATTGTGTGGCGGTAGAGGGAGTCCTCGTTGGTAGTATTATAGTGCAGACAATTAAACCCAATAGCCTTCTGAGACAGGGAAAATTGAGTCTTGTCTGCATCAGTCCATTCAGAAGTGGGCGGATCTGGAACGGGGCCTGTAAAGTTTCGCAAAAACTGGTCACCGGCCATCATGCGAAAGCTTTCAGGGAAAGGCTGCGGGTCTTCTCCGTATACAAAGTAATATGCTAACATCCCTCCGTCCTGGTTGACCATGGTCGTAGATCCGTTGGAATATACAAACATCAATGGCGGAGTCCAGTACGCAGACTTATCTTGCGTCACAGCACACGAAGTGCAATTGGCATCTAAGAGGTCATCTTGGGTGACGTTGTCAGAGAAGCCTGTGACACAGTCAGATATAAAACCCATGCTGAGTTGTTAAAGAGGTGGATGCAGACCTCCGGAGCCAAATATCGTATGCATATGGTCACAGGTCTCGCCAGGCGCCATAATAGGATCTATACGAGCTGCAGCAATGCGGTTTCTGCACGGCAGACGCCAGAAATTAAAGGAATGAGCGAAGCCGGCCAACATGACCAGATTGGCCAGAAGCAGGTTCGTAGGGAATCCCATTGCCCGTGACTCCGAGTTTGACGTATAGACACTATGTGTTTGTTGATATAATGACCAGCCCCAGTCTGGTTAGCTGTTTGAAAAATGGAACAATAAATGCGGTCGATATGATGGTGAGATCAGATATGAACAGAATCCAGCTGTTTCGATGTGGACAAGATTTCACAAGATTCAACCAGTGGAATAGTCTATTAAGCGATGAATGCTCTCGCCCAGTCTCCTTGACGTAGAGCGTGGCCGAATAAGGTATCACGGAATCGGTCCTCGAACAGAGGAAACAACGATATAGGCCAAGGATGTAATGAGTGACAGGCGCTGCTGACCAGCAGGAACGAGTGGGATCAAGCCAGGCAGTGAGTGAATGGGCTAGAGAATATGAAGAGTAACGAGCGACGAGGACTGAGCAAGGGAAAAAGAAAAAGAGTTCTAGAAATGCACAAGAGATCCGGGAGGGAAGGAGGAGGGAGGAAGGAGGAAGGAGCGAAGGAGGCGGCAATGGAATGCACACTGTCCTTGGCAGCCATGCTTAGTCATGCATGCTTTCTGCTTATGCCAGCCAATCAATCCGTCAGTTAGTGGCTGAGAGGCTCTTGCTGCAGGCCAAATCGAGACGAGGATCAGAGCTGATGCGGTGCTGTGACCGGTTGGCCGCGGCAGAGGAATGCGCGAGCATGCTGCCTAGGTACGTAAGCATGGTCCAGGGGGTTCGTGGAGAGACGTAGATTGAGCCCGTCGGAACTAAGCTGCACGAGAATAGATATATAGATATCACAGTACATCTTATTCTCGTGATGGACATAACTTACTGCACACATATGTAGATAGTAGCATAGTTGTAACGCCTCTCATTGGCCGGCCGCATCGAGCCAATCAAATGCAGCGATTGCCGTCTCCACCGTTGAATTTAATATTGCACAAGTGCAACTTTTACGTCCTCCATCACGCCCAGCAGGACCAGTTGGTGAGCGACTCGCGGCAGGCCAAATCTTCGCATTGAGATGAGGAGCAGAGTTGGGCATATTTCACATCTTTACTAGTCGGAACAACTGAAGCCATGGACGCACACCAACTGCCCAGCTCCGTTCCGGAGTCTCAGGTCCTCATTATCATGACCGGTGGAACGATCTGTATGCAGCGATCTCCCTCGGGCTTCGTGCCAGCACGCCACTTTCAACAGACCTGTCTCGCCAAAATACCCATCTTCAACGACGGCTCGCAGCCGCAGGTGTTCCTGGATGTGGTTGTGAATTCTGCGGGTGAACGCAAGAAATGTTCGAGTCTGCGAACACCGCCCAGTTTATACGAGCGCCAGGTCCGGTACACTGTCTTTGAGTTTGAGGAACTCCTTGACAGTAGCTCGATTGATTCCAAGGGATGGGCGGAAATCGCCCAGACGATCTACAATAATTATACTTTATTCGATGCTTTTGTTATCCTTGTACGTTTCCTTTGTTTGTTATCGTCTTGTTAGATTGAGGGGCTAATTGAATGGCAGCATGGAACTGACAGCTTGGCGTATACGTGCTCTGCGCTGAGCTTCATGCTTCAGAATCTCGGAAAGCCCGTGATTCTTACAGGGTCGCAGGCACCCATGTCCGAGCTGCAGAATGATGCATCTGACAATCTTCTGGGAAGTCTGGTGGTAGCTGGGCATTTCATGATTCCCGAAGTGTGTCTCTACTTCAACTACAAGCTCTTCCGGGGCAACCGAGCAACCAAGGTTGCAGCCAGTGACTTTGCAGCTTTTGATTCCCCCAATGCGCCGCCACTCGCTGTGACCACGTCCATGCAGACGCATGTCAACTGGGACCTCGTCCGCCGGCCCACAAGCTTAGAAAATTTTAGTATCCGCACCAACTTGGATACGAGCCACGTCGCATGTCTTCGCATATTCCCCGGTATCAAGCCGGAGATGGTGGATGCGGTTCTGCAATTGGAGGGGTTGCGCGGGCTTGTCTTGGAAACGTTTGGGGCTGGCAATGCTCCCGGGGGGCGAGATGATGCCATGACGAAGGTGCTGGCGAGCGCCATTCAACGGGGGATTGTCATCATAAACATCACACAGTGTAGGTTATTCGCTTTCTTTCTTTCTCTCCTTCCTTCCTTCTTCTTCTCCGCTCACATCAACAGGCCTCACGGGTCATGTGAGCCCCGTATATGCGCCTGGGATGACGCTCTTTCGAGCGGGCGTAGTGGCAGGACAAGACATGACGACTGAAGCTGCGCTTACGAAACTCGCGTATCTGTTGGCATTGCCAGACTCGACATCGGCATCCGTTGCGCGTGACATGGCCAACTCGATACGCGGAGAGCTCACGTCACACTCGCAGGCTGTCTTCCGGCATCCAGATGGCGACGGTCTCTCGGCGCGAACTACGACGCTTACGGCACTCGGGTACGCAATAGCGCAAGGAGATCTCGAGAAGGTGCAAGATTTGATGAAGGGGGAGAACAATCAGGTGCTTAACGACAGCGATTACGCAGGCAACACGCCGGTGGTATGTCCTCCTCCCTGTACTGAAAATATATACATGCTAATGATGATGGTGAAATGCCCATAGCACATTGCGTCACATTCGCCGTCGCTCGAAATTCTCCGCTATTTTCTTCTACAGGGCGCGTCAGTGCATCTCCGGAATCGCGCAGGTCGAACGCCACTGTTCCTAGCAGCCAACGACGGCCTCGCTGATCATGTCAAGCTCCTCCGCAAATCCGGCGCCCATCTGCACGCGGACGAGAGGGCGCTGGCAGAGACACAGGCACGACGACGGCCGGGGGTATGGGCGCTGGCGGGCGTGGGAACGGGGAGTTTGAAGGAGCGGCACGAGGTCGAGATTCAATCACAATCAAGTTTCGACGGCGATGGGGGTAACAACAAGATGCAAGCCATAGCGGGGTCGGCTCCGGCTTGATATAGTTACAACAGTATCAGTAGCGACGGTGCAGCGTGCCATCACAGCGGCTGATAATTTGCTCGCTATACGGCGCACGCAAGCACGTGCGCCCAATGATAGTTTGCCTGCCTTTCCCAGCTAGCCGATCAGGTGACTTGTCTTCAGCATTTCCGCGGCGCTGCTCTTGCGGCCAATCAAAGCGCCACATGCCGGGCTGGCTGCGGGGCGTATTGCCGAGTACGTAATTACCGGCACGGTAGCCGGCCTCGGCTCTGCGCTCTTGTGCGGCGGTATTATCGCGTGTATTCTCGTTACCGTACAGCCACAAACTCTTCTATATGCATCCTGTCATATACTACTATCTACACATCGATCACCATTTCATGAACAACAAACAAACACCAACCTGGCTGTGCCCAATGCAACCCATCTATCTCCGTCTGTTTCTCCCCCGCCTGGCCAACACACGAAGCCTCGAGCCTCGGGCCTCTCCAAGCAGAGACTTGTCCTAATTCTATATGACTCGCCGCACGTAAGCGAGCTCTACGTCAGGTAAAGCCGTCCGTGTTACCCCGCGATCTGTTGATACGCCAGACAAGTGTGTGAAATTGTGTGAAATAGTCGACTACGTGGTTATAAATATACGGGGATCATTGGTGGGCCCCCCTGCTTATGGGGAAGAAAATCTTGTTCCTAGCTTTCTTCTCGTTGTTGTGAAGTTGACAGCTATACCCGAGGCTACCACAGTGTCACCTCTTTGCGTGTTAATACTATTATATATATTACGATCCGTTCGTTGCTCACAGCGGCGTGCACACTCGCTCACTCACCGTTCAGCACAACATGATAATTAAAGTGGAGGATGCCCACTTCCTGTACCTGGTTACGTAAAGGAAAAAAAAAAAGAGAGACGCCATATTCACAGCGTCGGATTGCGTTCGTTGTGCTTCGGCATGCTCTGATTCGACTGCCTGCCTAGTCAGTATTCCCAACAACCACCTTGGTGGTTTACTCGAATGGGAAACTCTTTCCTGGAAACCAGACGTGGCAGGGGCGTTCATTCGCTGAGTCGTGGTTTTCATTATTCATCTTAATAATTTTTTCCCCCTGTGTTGGCGAGACCTTTTCCGGGAGAAGAAGCTTGTATGTAATTTCCATAGAATGAGGCCCAGAGTTCCCCGGACAGACAGGCTGGTAGCCGCTAGAGATAGCATAACATAGCATAGCATAGCATACATACTTACATACGTATGCGACTGGGGAATTTTTTTTTTCTTTTTTCTTTTTTTTTTTTCCTTTTCTTTTTTTGCTAGCCTAGACGCGGTGGACTGTCACTCGAACCCTATTACCCTCGAATATCCACTGGTTCGGCACTGCTCCGCCGGTACCACAGAAAATTCCCTCATACAGCAGATCATTATTATTATTATTGTGAGATTATTAGCAAGAAGGAGAGGAGGAAGACGAGCGAGATAGCGCAGAACGAAGACCTCGCATCTCGATGCATGCAAGTCGTTGTCATATTCCACAGCATAGGGATCCGTTCTCCACTCCTCACGGCAGATGCTCGCCCGATCTTGTGCGCTTATTTGATCCTCGCCGCCAATTTGCGCATTGCACCATCCGCTTCCGCCGTCGCGAAGACTGACTGCCGGTGCCTATATTATCGCATCATCTCTCTCGCGTGGCCGTCTTCTCATCAAAAGTCCCGTATTCCTGCCTGCCTGTGTTTCTCTGCTACCTGCCTCCTACTTCTATCTATCGCTATCGCTATCGCTATCACTATCTACTCTCTATCTAATCTATCAACATAGTCATCCTGCCTGGAGCATAACTAGCTATAATTTGCGTGTGAACCAGCTGGAGTGGACGGGGAGTTCAGCTTGGCCATCGCCGTCACGTGCAGCGCCCTCCCTTCCTCTCTCCCTCTTTCTCTCCTTCCCACCACAGCCCAGCAATTGACGATTCGCGAATGACACAACCGCTCAAAACCATTGCGGTGGTGAACGCCACAGGGCGTCAAGCTGCGTCCCTCATTCGCGTGGCCTCAGCTCTTGGGTACCGTGTTCGCGCGCACACCCACACGCTGAAAGGAGTCATTGCAGAAGAGCTGCAAGGCCTGCCCAATGTCACGCTCATCAAGGGCGACCTGAACAATAACCCGTCCCTGATGGACGAGGTCTTCAGGGGCGCCCAGCTCGCCTTCATCAACACCGTGTCGCAAGCCGGCGATGAGATCGCCATGGGTCGCGCGCTGGCCGACGCCGCAAAGCGCGCCGGCTCAATCCAGCACTACATCTACAGCAGCATGCCAGACCATTCCGTGCATGGCCCCTGGCCCGGCCTGCCCATGTGGGCGTGCAAATTCACCGTCGAGAACTACGTCCGCCAGATCGGTATTCCAGCTACTTTTGTCTACGCCGGAATCTACAACAATAATTTCACCAGTTTGCCGTATCCGCTGTTCCAGATGGAGTTGCAGCCAGACGGTAGTTTTGAGTGGGCGGCTCCTTTCAATCCAGACGTGCCATTGCCCTGGCTCGATGCCGAGCACGATGTCGGACCAGCGTTGATCCAGATCTTCAAGGACGGCCCAAAGAGATGGAACGGTCATCGGTTAGTCTTGTTCACGTATACACTCACTTGCCTACTCCATGTTACTAATATCCTACAGCATTGCCCTCACTTTCGAGACCCTGTCTCCGATACAGGTCTGCGCGGCCTTTGGACGTGCGTTGGGCCGGCGGTGCATCTACCGGCAGACACCCAAGATCGAAATCAAAGTCCGAATTCCCGACGGATATCGTGAACAACTCGAAGGACTCGAGAAGCTGTTCGGAGAACTGGAGGCGCCCTATTTCCCACAGCCGGAGTTCAATACCCCAGCCGCAGGGTCCCCAAAAGGCCTCGGGCCCGCAGGAGGCAAAGGCGCAGGTGCCGGCATGATGCAAGGACCCGGCGGCGTGGTGTCACAACGTGTGACGGACGAAGCGAGGAAGCTGTGGCAGGGCTGGCGTGACATGGAAGAATACGCGCGGGAAGTCTTTCCAGTCGAGGAAGAAGCGAATGGTTTACAATGGATGTTGTGATCTTTCCTTCTTGCTTTTAATCTCGACTTTTTTTCTTTGCCATCTCTTTTCAATTCATTGCCGGCGTCTCTTTTCTCATTCCCCCCCCTTCTCTCATGACTTGCATATCGGCTGGCTGGGTGTCACCACGATCTTTGACATTTTTTTTAAATCATGAACGACTGACAAATCGTCGTCGAATTGAGCTTACGGCGTACTGTTGGATTATTCCCCTTCTCTCTCTGATTTTCTTTGTGAGGTTTGACAGAGACAAAAGTCATTTTATCTGATTTCATTTTTTTCTTACTCAACTTTCCACGTTTCTAACGACTAATCTAATTTTGTGTCTGGGTGGTGGTGGTCTGATTTGGCATTACTACTGACAGCGTTGCGATAAACTTGAATTCCTTGAATCAACCTTCAACAAACCCTCAATTGAATACGGCAATCTTTTTCTTTATAGTCATCTGCTTGTAGTTAGCTCTGGCCCTAATCGGCGGTGTGGAGCATGCCGTCATCTAATCAGAGCTCTTGCCCGGAGTAAACCCTGTAAGCTTTCCCTTTTTTTTTTTTTTTTTTCCCTTGCTTCTCCTCTTCCTACTAATAAAACATTTTTCATTTCCATCCATTCTGATCTACAAAGTCATACTTCCATCACCCCCTGACATTCAACCACCAAAAATGTCCGCCGACGAAGAAGTCCCCAAGGAAGCTGGGCGCAAGATTGCTCAGCTGGAGCAGGAATTCGTGCGTGCTAAGATTGAGCAGTGTGCGTTTTGACCTTTTGTTGTGTCTACAATTTATAGTTTTCCTATTTGTTAAATATTGATTAATTTGCATTGCTAATTCTATTGACAATTCTATTTCTATCGAAAAACAGTGCGCAAACAAATCCCTGTCCTGCGCCCTCTCTACGCCAAGCGAAATGCCCTCGTTGCCTCCAAAGAGCTGCAGGAAGCCGATTTCTGGCCGCGCGTCTTCTCCAGCGCACCTGAAGAAATCGATGAGCATGTGCTCCCCTCTGACACCGCCGTCATCGGCCAGTGCCTCAAGAACCTGACCGTCGAGCGCTTCGATGTAGATGAGAACGGCAACGGCGGCGATCCACGCAGCGTGCGCTTCACATTCGATTTTGTCACGGGCGACGATAACCCGTACTTCACCAACGCGCAGCTTATGAAGGAGTTCTACTACCGCACCAAAGTCACCAAGAGCGCCAAGGGTAAACGCCATGTTTGGGAAGGATACGTCTCGACGCCAGTGCGCATCAACTGGAAGAAAGACCAGGATTTGACCAAGGGGTTGCTGGATGCCGCGTGCGATTTGTACGAGGCCGAGCAGAAGAACAAGTCTGTTGATCGTACCCAGTTGCCGGAGTATGAGAAGCTGGAGAACAAGCTCGACGAGGTCGAGGATGAGACTAATCGCCTGGTTGGCGATGAGGAAGAGGAGGATGCTGATGATGAGAGCCCGCTTTCCGGTGTTAGTTTTTTCGCGTGGTTCGGATACCGCGGTAACAATGTCACTGCTGAGCAGTCCGCTGAAGCTGCCAAGGAGGAGCTCGAGCGCTGGCAGAAGATTGAAAAGGGGGAGAAGGTTGATGACGATGACGATGAAAACGAGGACGAGGATGAGGCTAGTCTTGCAAATGTTGAAGTGTTCACTGATGGTGATGATATTGCCGTCGCTTTGGCTGAGGACCTCTGGCCCAATGCTCTCAAGTATTACGGTATGTTCACTTCCATGCTGCTTTTGAATAAACCATGCTGATCAAAGATTTGCAGTCCAATCATACGACGTTGGTGATGATTTCGACGACGAGATGGATAATGAAGAACTCGACGATCTCGAAGACGACGAGGACGAGGACGAGGAAGACGGCGAGGATCGTCCAGCCAAGAAGGTCAAGACCTGATTAATTTCTTCCCATAGATTCCGGTGACTTGAAAAGTTATGGTTTTTTGTATATTTCACAGCACAAGTAATAGGATGAACAGGAGGACGAGGATGATGATTAGTATTCCGATACAGCAGGTCGAATACGTGTCTATTATATACCATTTGCTTTGTTAGTTTTGAAAACAATTTGTATCGCACGTTTATTTGAATTCGTATCCCGGTCGATTTAGGCAAGGAAGAAGAGAAAAGAAAAAAAAATAGACGTACCTTCATTCTTCCTCACAATAGTCCTGATCCTCTTCATTCCATTTGTCAGTTTCCCGCCAACTGTATCCGCTAGATTCTCAACATCGTCAAGCAACACAGCCTGATCCTCCAATTCGCGGCCCATAGTATCCGCTTGCTGTCGTAGATTGCCAACCGTGCGAAATACCCCGTCCAACTGCTCGTCCTGCGCAGCCATCATGTCCACCTGTCGTTGCTGCTCATACGTCGCATAGTAATCGTCATCATGCTCGTCTGCATCCGGGGACAGGGCGTCGAATTCCGAGGGATTAGGCAGTGCAGCACTGGTCCCCTTTTTCCCTTTTGTTGTTGTCGGCATTGTTTCCTGTTTCCTCATCTCCCGGGCCATCTCATCCACCTCCTTCCCTACATCTTCCACAAACTTGCGTCTGCGCTCCACTTCATCGAGCTCTAATCCGTAGCGGTAAGGATCGAGTTCGACCGCGCGCACCGACTCGGTCAGATCGGCGAGGTCGGCGCGGAGGTCTTCGAGCGTCGACTCGAGCTCGGCGCGGGATTGCTGGAGTTCCGGATTGGACGCTGAGGTTGTGAGCGAGCGGATGCGGAGGAAGGACGAATAGAGAGGACGGATGGTTTGTAGAGTGTTTATGACTTCTCTAGAAGCTTGCAGTTAGTTGATTTTGCTTGTTGGAGTTGTGCGGTTGCCGTGATGAATGGTGGTGAGCTTACGATTGGACCTGGAGGAAAGGATCTTCCGCCATGCTTGATATGTTATTTGTAGCGGGGTGTGAAGGAGAGTACAAGAACGAGTATATGTGTAGAAGAATGCTGGTATAATCGAACGACGCTGGCTGAATGACAAGAGATGGTGTGGCTGGTTGGCTGGAAGGTCAACAACGATGATGATGATGAGAACGGCGGAGGTGATTGGTCGCCGCCGCTAAGCCAACAAACACCACAAAGTCACATCAAACTATGTCACTAATAGATCTACGGGCAAACAGCCTACTTAACAAGTTGAACAAGTTGGTACTTCATATCCTGTTCCTGTCTATATAGATATTATATGCCAACAGATCTATGCTCAAGTAGACCAAGAAAACGCCAGTTCCATGCTTCGTAGCATCGCAGAAAGTGGTATCATCGGCAAGAGGGAGAAAAGAAGAAGAGAGAAAAAAAAAAAGCAAATAACCCAAAAAAAAACAAAAACAAAGAACAAAGTCATCCATCGAATAGATCGCCCTCTCCTCGCATCTGACGAACCCACTGCTTGCCCAGGTCAAAGGCATGTAGTCCGAAGAAATCGTTGAGAATGCTTTGTGTACTCGAACTCCTCAACCAAGCCTCGCACTGCTTGCAGTCGACAGTTGAGTCTCCGTTGCGCGCATCCCAGTATTCCTTGAGCGCTTCAGAATAATTGCATACCGGAGGTTCTCTTCTTCTTCCTCCTCCTCCTCCTCCTCCCTCCTCGCCCTTCCGCGCGCGCTCTTCAATGCTACAGCAATTCCCATCGGGCAACTCAAGGAAAATGCGAGCGAGTGAGTGCGCGCTCTGCCGCAGAAGAAACCAGTTTGTCACGTCCACGTCCTCGTTTAAGCTGTTGATGCTGGCGTCGTCATCGGGACTATGGGCAAAGATGATAGTCTCGAGAAACTGCCGCAGCATCTGCAAGGCAATGTGGAAATCCACGCGTCGCTCCAGATCGAGCATCTGCCGGAAGCGCCATCGCCGTTTGCCGACTTCTCGCTGCTGCGTCTTCCGCAGCAGCACGACGTGGACGTGCGACATGTGCCGAGGGAACCACCATGGGCTGCGATTGGCGGCGGATCTCTCGAATCCTATGCAGGGCAGCCAGCTCAGCAGGAGAAGGCGGTAGGAGCCCACGGCAAGCGTGCATGGGCGTAGCTTGACGCGCTCAATGTCGCGGGCGATATCCGACATGTGGAACATGACATACAGGCCTCGTTCGACGCGCTGGCGAAACATCTCGGCTTCGGCGTCCATCTCCCCGGCGCCCTTTATGGCCCACCAGGCGCCCCAGCCGGAGCGCGCAACGCGTGAGGCCAGTCGCAGCGCGGTCTCGCGGCGATACATGAACTTCTGCAGGTTGATGAAGCTGAGCGGGCTGCGCTGGCCCGTGATCGGGTCCATGGTCAGGATCTTGTCCAGCGGCGGGCTGATCTCATGAAGACGCAGAAACGAGGTGCAGAGAAAGGCCTCGTGGGACTTGATGGTCTCGAAAGTGGCCTTGTTCAGGCGACACAGCACTGGGATGGTCGACGCCTCGCCCATGCTCAGGATCAGGAAGAGCACGTCGGGCACGCCGCCGAAGATGTGCGGTCTATCAATCGACATGGCGGCTCGACCAGCATTTCTCGCTGGCTGTTTGCTGTCTGCGATGCCCTCCTCGGCGGGTCGACGTCGTGGTGGTGGTGGTGGTGGTGGTGGTGGTGGTGGTGGTCGTCGTCGTCGTGATGGTGATATGAAGAGATGGCGGTATGTGGCGTGGGCACCATCTTGTGGGGTCCGTCTGGCTTAAGGGTGCATGACTAGGCAGCTCACTAAGCAGAGGCTGGGCCTAAGTTGACCAACTAGTTCAATGCTGATAGTGATAGCCTGTGATGGCAAGTTGCAAG
Source organism: Talaromyces atroroseus (assembly GCF_001907595.1). Taxonomy (NCBI): domain Eukaryota; kingdom Fungi; phylum Ascomycota; class Eurotiomycetes; order Eurotiales; family Trichocomaceae; genus Talaromyces; species Talaromyces atroroseus. The sequence goes on from NW_017971432.1 coordinate 1,621,305, forward strand.
GAAGTTGGTTACTCGGATTACGCCGTCTGGGGATGGGGCCGCGAGCGGGCTTCTAGAAAACACTAAGCCATGCAACTCGCGAATCAGGGCTCGCAGCACCAGCAAATCACCAGCAAAATGTGACATCGCTCGCCAGCCAAATCACAGGGTCCTAGCCATGTTACAGGTTACAGCGCGGTGGGGGCCAAAAAATGCCTTTGCATCGTATTCATCCTCGGAATTAACGGCAAAACATGCACCCAAACAGGTGTGCGTTGCATGTAGGCATCGGCTATCATGCGGCAGCGAAAATGGACCAAGCTGTGTGAGGAACTCGTTACTGAAATGCTATGTTAACTAATAATAAGAATAATAATCATAACAATAATAACCATAACAATAATAACCATAACAATAATAATCATAACAATAATAATCATAAGAATAATAATAATGTAGTAGTGTAACTTGACGAGTTAGTATCTCGTTAACAAGGATATGCTATCGATAAGCGATAAGCGATAAGCCTAGCGCAGCCGGGCCGTCGAAATTATTTCTCGTCCGCCGCCGCAACAACAACCTTGGACGTCGCTTCTGGAAGGCTGAGCTCACATGGCCCCTTCCAAGCCCCTTCCCCTCCAGGATGAGTGGGACGACGTCGACTCGTACATCGACGCCCTGCTCTCGTTCGCAACATCAACGCCCCTGTTTCTAAACCTCTGCGGCGGCGTGCACATCCTCGACTTCCTCACCAGCACGCCCGATCTCTATACGACCTTGCTCCCGCAAGAATGGCGCGACTTCTTCCACGCACACGATCTGTACGACATCCTAGACTTGATCTTGGCCGACGAGCTCGCTCAATTCGAACGCCCCGGCGGCCTGGGATGGAACCAGGAAGCAGGCAGGCAGTGGAAGAATGGCCCTCTACCGCCGTCCTCGCTGCTAGACTACATTCGCAACATTCGCCGTCTGAGCCTGAAACGGGATTTCACCTCGACGCTCCCACCGCGCGCCAGTGCAATTCCGCGCCGCCTTGCAGTGGGCATGAAAACGAAGAAATTGCATGAAGTCGAGTACTTCTCCAAGTATGTCGACTCCTTTTCTACCGCCGTCTCGGAAACGCGCGGTGAACCAGTCACGCATATAGTCGATTTCGGCTCCGGTCAGAACTACCTGGGTCGAACACTGGCTCACTCTTATAACCGGCATATAATTGCCATTGAGCGCAAGCATGCATTCATTAAGGGAGCGCAAGGAATGGATGTGCGTGCCAGGTTGGTGGAGAGGAAGAAGAAGGAATTTCCCCCCCAAAAAGAGGAATATCAGGCAAAACAGAAAAAGGCCCATGACGAGGAAGCTTTATTAAATAAGGTTGGAGACGATGCATGCACAACATGTCCACCAAAAGCAGAAGAACCAGAGCAGCCACAAGAAGAGGACAATGACAGCACCATGTTCACCGTATTCAAAGACCTTGACCTCAGCGCTGACGACTTGCCATCTTTCCCGGCTAGTTTTGGCCAAAAGGCCAAAGACGAGGAAGTCCCAAGGCTGCGAGGCGCAATAGATTACATCGAACACAACATAAAAGACGGATATCTCGAGCCCATCATCCGACATGTCGTTGAACCAAGCCCCGTCAAGGGCGAAGGCGAAGAAGATGGAAGCGACGCTCGCGTCATGGTCGTCTCGCTCCATTCATGCGGCAATCTTCTTCACCACGGCATCCGCTCTCTCGTCCTCAACCCATCCGTCGTCGCAATAGCCATGATCGGATGCTGCTACAACCTGCTCACCGAACGCCTGGGACCAGCAACCTACAAGCTCCCCGTCCTACGGCACATGCACCAAAGACTGGTAACCACGTCTAACGGCTACGACCCACACGGCTTCCCCATGTCGAACCTCTTCGAGCAATACCCGCATCGCAGCGGCGGCACAGGAATCAAATTCAATATCACCGCGCGCATGATGGCCTGCCAGGCCCCATTCAACTGGTCGCGCGAAGACACCGAGGCATTCTTCACACGCCATTACTACCGCGCTGTTCTCCAGCGATTCTTCGCTGATCACGGCATCATACCGAAACCGCAGCTGGCGACCTTTGAAGCCTTGGCGCGCGATGCTTCTTCTCCCACCGCCCAAGATTATGACAACAACAACAACAGCGAAAAAGACAACTGGAAAAAAGCACCCGCCGTCGTAATCGGATCACTGAGAAAGACCGCCTACCACTCATTCGTCGCGTATGCAAAAGCCGCCATGACAAAACTATCCAAGGACCCGGCCCACAGAGACAAAATGAGTCGGTTGATGGATGAAACGTCGACGGAGGAATTGGAAAGATATGTCTCTGAATACGCGTATGCGAAGAAGAATATTAGCTTGGTCTGGGTTTTGATGGCGTTTAGTTCTACGTTGGTCGAGGCTATGATTGTGATTGATCGCTGGCAGTTTCTTAGAGAGCATGTGGCTTTGGGGCTGGTGAAGGAGTGCTGGGTTGAGCCAGTGTTTGATTACGCTCAGAGTCCGAGGAATTTGGCCGTGATTGGCATTAAAAATTAGTTTATTAGGCGTTTGGATATAGGTGTACATATATAAATATATATAGACCGAACTATGATACCCGACTGTCCGAGATTGTTGCCAATCCACTTGTCATTATCGTAACGGACATGAAATTTATATACGAATTTCTAGTTTAAGACAACCCTCTACTTAATCATGAGAGATGCAACACTTCTGGTTGCTTGGGACAAAGCTTCGAGTCAAATGGGTCACCTGCATGACAAGAAAGTTAGCACCATGCAAAGCCAAGTTCATCAATATGTAATAGCGTCAAGGCCTTGATTCAGATACGTTGGAATACGTGTTTGACATCAATCACAACTTGTGTGTCTGAGTGAGCTGGGTAACGATGTTGTCATCATGTAATGTGAGGCCATGTTAGACGGGTAGGAAGTGGAGGACAGACATACAAACTATGACTCCGTCAATTCGTTTTGAACGAGCAAGTTCTCGGGCAACTTGCTGTGGGGGTGGCCGAAGTGAGTTTCGACTTGGGTTTGAGTAGAGGAAGAACGCCTCGTTATATGATCTCACTGGTCTCTGCGCAGTCGTTCAACAAGCTTCTCTCTCAAGAAAGGGCTCAGTCCGAGTCTACAACTCTTATTAGCTTTGGAAAACGATGCATTATTCGTCTGTACTCACATTCCGTCGCGAGTCACTATTCGATACGTGCCTGTTCTTGTTAGACAAAGAAATCAAATCCCATACAGCTTAGTCTGAATACGAACCACTTGATTGATAATTTCCATTGCTGCCGACAAACTTCCCTTCGCTGTCAACTTCTACACTGCCGAAAATATCCTCGGGCCTAGCGAAGTGGCCAAGTTAGTACCAGTCTTATTTTTTTTTTTTTTTGTTCTTCAACCAATGCAAATCTCACCATGCAATCCGCCCATACTCCGGTGGCCGACGGTTGTCCGATACATGAATCCAACCCCCGCGGCCACCTGAGCCAGCACCACCTTGTCCACTTGCACCACCAGCGGAATCGCCACCAGCGCTTCCGCCCTGTCCGTAGCCATGTCTGTGCTTTCGACTCCGCTGAGGCGCGAAGAATATGCCTCCAGAACCCAAATTTGCGCCTGCAGTGGATACCATAACTTGAGCCTGCGATTGGACTTCAGGGTCTTTAGTGGCGTGCTCAGAGACCACTTCATCTAATATCTTGAGAAAATTTGAATTCTGGGTAAACGATTCCGGCGTAGGGGGCAGCTTCGATGTGCTGCCAATGGCTAGGTCCCGATTAGGCGGGTCCGATGAAAGCAAGGATAAAATATGGCTTCCTGGTCTTGCATTGTCAGGAAAGGTATACTGGATGGTAGATGCAGGTTAGCATGGACAAGCTTTCGGCCAAGGAGCAGAGCTTACTATATGGGGATGTCCTTCGAGCGTTGACAATAAGCGAGTGTGAGTAATTCCTCGAATGCTCCAAGAACGCGGAGCTCGCGTAAGCATTGTACTCATGATGATATAAAGTGAGCGGTGATAAAATCTTTGTATTAGGAAACGAGTGATGTGAAGTCGGGAGAGTGCTTTAAGTAGCACGCGCGGTGGAGAACGGAGCTTGGATGCAAACCAGGCAAACAACAGAATGAAGATGGATGCTTGAGTGAGCTTCGCGCTTTCCACATGCGATTATTCAGACTCCGCAGGACCCGCGTCAACGACGCTTTCTTGCAAGCGATTGCTTAATCACTAAAGACGAAAAGAAATCTGATTTCTACTCGTCCATATTCGATGCGCCCATCCTGCAGCTGGCGACGCCTCATGTAGGTATTGTGCTTGATGCGATACCGATGATAACGAAGACAAAATGGCTACTCCCTCGTCCAGGCCGAACCCAGGGGCAACTCCCACCCATTTGACTTCGTCTCCGCATCCCTCTGCAGTTCCCATGGGCCGCGGTCTATCTCACAAGTCTCCTTCAATTAGGACCCCCTCGGCTTCGGGCACTGGCCATGGCCACCATCCCAGTGCCTCCTCATACCAGGGTGCCACACCTCTCACAGCAACCGCAGGGCTAGACGACCCCGTTGCCCTTAGTTCACCCTCCGCTCTACTCGCTCTCGGTGGTTTCACAGGCATGAGCCCGGCTTTGAATGTTCACGATGGCTTAGTGGGCTCTGGTATGAACGACAGCGACCTTCGCGCACTCACCTTGGGCTTGGGAGGTTCTCGCAATCACGAGGAGGAGCGACGGAAACGTATCGAAGAGGTCGTCGAGCTGCTTCGTAGCCGAGTGGCGGGCCGAGGCGTGAGCAGAGAGGCGGTGGAGAGACTGGGCAGGCTCGAAGGGTTTGAATCTATATGGCAAGAAGATAGCTTAAGCATTGCTGGAAATTTTGTCGATTTGGAAATTGAGTTCTACCCAGGCGAAGATAATGTCAAAGATGTCAGCCTGAGTTACGCTTCGCTTGAAGGCGAGGGTGAAGGCGAAAGGCGAGAGGAAGCTACGGCTGTTCTTAAGGGCGATCTTATACAAACTTCTAAGGAACGAGAGGACAGAGCATGGAAAAGCCTTAAAGGGTTTCAGGGCAATCTCGAAAGACTCGCCAAGCTTGACAAGTTGAGTCAAGAGGTTAACTGCTTTGAGGCCGTGGAAAGCCTGTTTCAGTGCTTGCAGAAAGTTTGGGATGCCGAAAGTCAACGCGGTATTTATCGCGGTGCCTGCGATCATCTATGCTTGGGATCTATTGGCAGACCAAGTCTGCATAAGAGAGGCCGCGTTGGTATGGGGCTTGAGTACTGGGTTGAAAACCATCGGCTTCTATATGCGAAAAAGACCAAGAAGTCTGCAGATGATGTCATGACAATCGACTCTTCTGGAGAGAACGCAGACGGTGCGCAAGATAAATTACGAAGCGTTACAATTGAATGCGAAGAAGGATTTCCTTCATTGAGAATCTCGAAAGACTGGGTTGAGCCGCAAATCCTAACTCCTGTTGATGCAAACGCATCTTCTAATGAAAATTCGAACTCATCTAAAGCGGCTATAGTAATCAACTGGTCGGAGCCACCACCTACACTGCAATCGTCCACAGATAGCATTGACACTAGCATGGTTGGCTCTGGCACACCGAATCGGCGTTTCGTGGCGAAATTGGAACCGCATGTCCATGTTCCACTGTTGGTAGCAAATGATATATATCGACATCTTGGATTGACACTTCCGCCAGATTATAGAACACTCACCTATGATGACTTGCTGGTTCCTGGGTGGACAAGTAGCAGCATGGATGGCGACGATTCCATGTCTTCCGAGTCATTAGAGTCCCCTGAAAGACGGCGAAGGAAAGCTGTCGTGATATTCAATGGCGCAAATGAGCCTGTCCAGAAAAACCATAGCTATTCCTTCCAGGCATTTGAAGCTGCCCCCGGTAGAATCATCCGTGATTTTCCATTCTCCCATCCACGGCAACTAGCCGATATCTTTCCAGTAAGTTATTTTTTACTTTGTCCCTCGAGTTGAGAGCTTGCTAATGAGTACATTTAGATACTCCGACAGTATAGTCTGTTGGAAACCTTGATAAAGACGATATTTCCTCGCAAAGAATATATTGCCGGCATAACGAATGGTTCTAAATCTTCGTCTAAAACCTCAGAGACGATGTCTATATCTGCGGAGCCGCCATTTATGCGTGGTGAAGTCAGCGAGTTAAGCAATGGCGATGTGAACGAAGAGTTCCTGAACGGTCTTCTGGGTAGCAAGAACATTTCCAGCGCTATGGCTTGTCAGAGTGACCCGAGTACTGGTAGCAAATTTAGCCAAGCAAGGATTCATAGAGACTTCTTGGACACAGATGTCAGGGTTGATATAACTTTGCGGACACAAGTTGGACAGGCACCATTAGTCATGCTATTCATCACTTTCCCCGAGACGAAAGCGAACGGCCAAGCAATGACTCCAGATCTGAAGTTACAGAGAATTTTCATCAGTTTCGAGATTAAACCAAACGGCTACGTGAATGTCACTCAAGTGACTGGCTTGGGAGAGGGGACTGCCGATAAAGATCAGCCGGATAGCGAAGCGACCCCTGAGATGTTGAAACTTTACAAAAAGCTCAATAATGTGCTTGAGATATCCGAGGACCTAAGTGTTTTCGTGGAATATGTGGTGAACCGATCGCGAAAGGTGTGAACGATAGCTGGCGCGAACGAAAGAAACAAGCAGCCATCACTAGGTCATAATCTGTGTGCAGGACGAATTGCTTTAGAATCAGACGATGAGTTATTCACCGAGACTATTATTGCTTATCAGCCAAACGAGGTCATCCATTGATATACTCGCTATCCGTCGAGAAGCATCTTGTGTACATGTCCAAGGCGAATGAAGGTCAACGAGACATGGTTATAGATCCAAAAGTTCACGCCACCTGCATTGGACGAGTCAGGACTCGTCCACGGTCTAATGGAAGTTGAAAAAAACACCACCACCGATCAATAGACTCCTTTGCAAGAATAAAGGATTATTTTCATCATTTAATACCAATAACCAAGGGCTACTCAAAAACCCTCTACATATCGCTCTACGTTAGAATTAAACCCCGTAGACTTAGGATTTAAGGGTAGTTATTGGCAGCAATGAAGAAGGCCCCTTAGGGTTTCCCCTCATGTAACCCTAGACCTAACCCGAATCACTCCAGAATGGAAAAATCTGCAACAATTTACGTTCTTTGCTCGATAATAGAATTAACGAAATCACATATATTATAGTCATCAAGTCTGAGAATAATCCCATTGCAAAAAAATACCTCACTGAGGCAGCCATACTCGTTATCGCATCTCGTCGGAGTTCCCCGCATCCACCAGATGACAAATCTCCAGCTTATAAACCAACATCTTTTATACAAGCACTTGACCGTCTCCATGTAAGAGACTGCAAGCACGACACTAAGCGCGAGTCACACAATGACAACCGAACTGAAGTCGGTGCTCGTATTTGGAGCAACCGGTGTCATAGGGCAATACGTCATCAGAGCGCTTATTGAAGAGAGCTCCCGGTTCGATCGTCTAGCGATTTTTACATCGCCATCAACCTTGCAGAAAAAAGTTGAAGAGATTCAGTGGCTCAGAGAGAAGGGGGTGGAGGTGATTGGCGGCGATCTTACGAACGAGGAGCATGTGTTGCGTGCTTATGCAGGTAGGTACATAATGCTCATTCGTAGCCATCGCTTAGCCACCCATCTACCCATATATGCATGGGCCCAAGAGAAATATAATGCTAATTGAATATGCAGGGTTCGACACAGTCATAAGCTGCGTCGGTCGAAATATGATCAAAGCCCAAATTGATCTACTCCGCTGGGCAGAAGAGTCAAGCCCCAATATCACACGATTTTTCCCCTCAGAGTATGGAACCGATATTGAGTATGGGCCACAGTCAGCCTTTGAAAAGCCACATCAGGGAAAATTGCAAGTAAGAGAGTTTATCAGGACTTCAATTCGACGGACTGAGTTTACCTACTTGGTTACGGGGCCTTATATCGACCTCTACATTGGAAAACTGAGCCAGAATCCCCATGCTGGATCTTTTGATGTTGTGGAGAAGAAGGCTACATTGCTGGGATCAGGAGATGAGCAGGTCAGCTTTACAACAATGAAAGAGTAAGTACTCTGTTGCGGCATCACTTTGGAAGTCTCTGTACAGTCACTAATCAGACAAACATATAGCGTTGGAAAGCTATTGGTGGCAGCGCTTCGAAATCCAACAGTATCTCGTAATAGAGCCCTGAGGGTATGCTCATTCACCACCACGCCTCATGAGATACTGGCAGAATATGAGCGCCAGACCGATAGCAAGTGGTCAGTTGAGTACACATCTCTTGCGGATTTGAAGACCCTGGAAAATATTGCATGGGAAGCTGGGGACCCCATGGCTTCAATTTTTACTCTGCGGCGGATTTGGACAGAAGGAGGGACGCTATATGAATCGAACGATAACCAAGACATTAACATGCAATCTTCAGACCTGGACACGCTGGCAGATGCTATTGGAAGAGCTGTTGCTTTGAATGGACAAGAAGGGTTCCAGAGTGGTGACGTATAGATATACTTGGAATACTTGCATACCTGTTCAGAAGAATCTACTTGAGAAAAAAGAGAATAAACCCAATAACATAAACCGTTTTCTTTGAATAATACTACTCATCTGGCTCTAAACCTCTTCCCAAGAATGTTGACTCTCCAAACTCTCGTTCAGCAACTTGAAAAAGGGGCAGCCCCATGAAATAACCACCAGCTGGATGACCAAGGGCCTGCCAGGTCGAAGCAGCTTCGACCTCTCCAATCTTTACCAACGGCTTCCCTGACCCATTACTGCTCGCATCAGCGGCCAGTTGAACCTGGCAGCATTTATCCAGCAGCACAAACCAGGCAACAACCGCCTCAATTGACGGACCAACTGTCAATAGACCATGGTTACCAAGCAGTGCCGCCTTCTTTGGTCCCAGTTGTTTTGCAATTGCCTTTCCCTCCTCCGACGCGAGCACCACACCGGCGAAATTGGAGTACAAGATATGGTCATTGTGGAACACGCAAGAGTCTTGCGTCAACATATCCAATGTCCTGCCCGTAGCACAAAAGGCACGCCCGTACACACTGTGAGAATGGGCTGCGCAAAGCACATCAGGGCGCGCCGAATGAATTTCAGAGTGAATCGCATAGGCAGCGTAATTCAGTCTCCGATTCTTGCCGCCTTCGACTACTTTTCCCGAATGGTCGACACGGATGAGGTCTTCATCCCTGATGAGACTGAAATGCTTCCCAAAGGGATTCACCCAGAAGCTAGTCGGGTCCACGGGGTCTCGCACAGTGATATGACCGGCAACGCCTTCACAGAATCCGAACTGAGCAAAGACGCGGAAGGCGAGCACCAGTCGATGTTTGAGATATGCACGCTCCTCAAGTGGATCTCTGAACTTTGGCGGGGCACTCGTTTCGTCGTGAATGAAGGCTAATTCTGGGTCTCCGGAGGCATGCTGAACGGCCTCCTGTGTCACTGTCGAGCTCATATTATAGATTTTTGCCAGGTGCACCCGGCAGCAACAAAGGTGTGTAGTATATCGTGCGTATACCGTGACAGTTAAGGTTATATGAAGTGGGCAGGTGTTAGGCTATGTTATTATTCTACGGATACTTGCTGAACAGATAGGACCAAAATATACAGAACCAGTCATGAAGGAGCTGTTTTATCTGGGAATTCGCTATCTTGGTAGTTTACAAACTAGTCATAATCATAAAAGCCAAAAAAAAAAAAAAAAAGGCTCGAGTTCACCCGCAAGATAAGCTCGTTTCTGGGCGTCGCTGTTCTCCGTCGATGGCGTTCGGAGACATGTCCGACTTATCACGATATTAATGGAATGGCCTGTAAAATAAGCAAAAGCTCCAAAACTAACCGAGTGGGTGTTCATATGAGAAAAAGAAAAGAAAAATATCGAAGAAACGAATCAACACAGAAAATGGCAATCCACCAGACAATTGTCGCGCTGGAAACATTCTTCTGCCCAATTCCGTCTCTCACGTCTCTTCCATGCCCTTACACTCTGCACACCTATGACCGAACAGCTGCATCGGAAATCAACGAGCGTATTGCACAAGCCACAGTCCTTATTGTAACGACATTGCCAATTCGCGCAGATGCGTTGGACGTGGCCGTCTCGCCGCATTTGCGGGCCATCGCTGTGGTGGCCTCTGGCACCAATAACATCGACCTAGTGGCATGCCAGCAGCGTGGAATCGTGGTGATGAACTCTCCAGGGGCAAATACAGAGTCCGTCGCGCAGCATGCATTGACACTGCTTCTTGCAGCGAGACGAATGATCATTCCTATGCATGTTGCTACCATGGGATTGGATGAAGATGGGCACGAACGGAGTCAATGGGAACGCAAGGGGACATTAATGAATTTACTCAGAGATCGAAAAAGTAACCAGTTTCCCATTTCAATGATAGAGGAGGTTGTTGGTATTGTTGGATATGGTGTTGTTGGTAGTGCTTGCTCCTCGTTAAGATTTTTATACTAGTTGCGAACAAAAATCTCATGAACAATGTCAATCTAGGGAAACGACTCGCAAACATGTGCCAAGCGCTTGGTATGAGAGTGCAGGTTTCAGATCGCAAAAATCCACCGTCGCAAAGTACTGATCGCGTCTCTTTCCAAGAAGTTCTTCGAACCTCGACTGCCGTTGTTCTCTGTGTGCCGCTTACACCGTCGACCGAAAACCTGATATCCACCGAGGAGCTAAAGTTAATGGGCGAGCAAGCTCTGCTCATCAATGTATCCCGAGGAGGCGTTGTAGATGAAACTGCACTTGCAGAAGCTCTTAAGCAAGGATCCATTGGAGGAGCAGCAACGGATGTCTTTGCAAAAGAGCCAGCATCGTCGGCAAGCAGTCCGTTGCTGCACGCTGATATGAGAGAGACGAATCTCACAGTCTCGCCACATCTGGCGTGGCTAGCCCAATCAACGATTGAAAACTATCAGAGAGTACTAGTTGAAAATCTTCAAGGGTTTCTCGAAGAAAAACCTGTTAACGTTGTGAAAACATTAGCATAGCTAGTACGCTCTCTTTTCTCTGCAAATGAGCTTTTCTTTGCAGGTAAAAATGCAAAATGCAAAAAAAAAAAAAGAAAAACCCAAAAACTCGAATTAATTAATGAATATCATTCAAGCTTTCCTCCACGAACCAGTGGTCAAGCAAGTTCCATCCAGGGTAACTAGCTGCATCAAAAGAGCCATTCGTCCGACTTCTTCCAGCATGATTGCTTGTGAGCAATTCAAATGGATTATCAGGCAGACTTATGAAATCTGAGTCCATGTCGAACCTAGCTGGTTGCAGTTGCGCTGAACCGTGATACAGAAAACGAGTAAGTTCCGCGTCTTGACTAGCGCTGAAATGAAGTATGCAATCAGGGGAGAACACAGATTCCAGTAGAGGACCAAGAAGTCGTTCGTAGATTCCGGCGCAAGCTGCCACCTCCGTCCAGCCCTGGGATGCAATAATCAGGAAATTAGAAGTGAGAAGCTTTGTCCTCTCAAATACGTGCTGGGCACCAAACTTTTGGCGAATAGCAGTACCAGAATGGCGAAGAGAAAACAATACAACCATAGCTGCCTCGAAATTGTGATGTGCCGCAAACCATGGTCGGCGAAAGTAGCCACGCTCAAAATGCTCCTTGGCTAATTGAGCCCATTGGGTTGCAGCCTCAAAGCAGGTGAGTAAGCTGCTCTGCGAGGGAAGCGACATGCGAGGCGACGGACGGTGGAGCGTGAAAATAAATCGGCAGAATGAGAAGTCTTTCATCTCATCAACGCCTTCAATTGTGACTTGCCAGTGCTTATTCAAAGTGCGGCCTTTCTCCTCCATGTAGCCCAGCCAGTCGTCCCATGACATACTATCAGGTAATGCGGCAGCTTGAAAATGGACACCAATGAGTTCAGACTGTAAACGATGCAGTTTAGACCACTGTATGTAAGCCCCTGACATTCCTGCTACCACGGACTGTTCTTGCAGGGAAGGAAATGGGGCGTCTATAGCCGCATCCGGAATTGATAGAGGTCGATGCAAAACGCTACAGATTGACCGGTCCAAGCAATATGCAGACCAAAATATACGACGGCGTAAATCAAGCGTTTCCGAGTCAAGACTCCACTTCATTTCAGAAGCTTCTCTATGAAGTCCCAGCTGAAAGCACAGCCTCATAGCGGTACCGCACAACACCCACACATTCGCGGCTCGCGGGTTGATGGATGCAAAGAGTAGGATTAGAAGAGTGAGTTGCACTTCAGCTAGATCTGACGGAATAGAAGACCTGCTTGGCCAGTGCTGGATTCCCTCTTCATACAACGCATTGGAAAACGCAAAACAACGGCTTTCATGGCCGCCTTTAGAACTCCCTAGCGTCACGGTGATGGCCATGATCAAGTATATAGTTAGACAATCATAACTAGAGACTTGGAGAAGCTCCGCGGAGCCGATTGGTGATGTCGTATCAGCACATTGCACAAATTTGAGGACACGACTTAGTTGATCCCGTATTGTGTGTGGCTGAAGAAACGGATACTGCGGCAGTAGGTGATGGATAAATTTATCGATCAGGCTTTGAGCCAGATGAGTAGGTAGGCTCTTTAAAACCTTGGTGTCCAGTGTAGATCTACATGCACGCGGACTAATTGCGCTTCTCCTGATCTCTGTTGGAGTCGCGGAGGCTTTAGCAGAGGATGGAGTCAATCCCATACGCACACGCGATACCAAGTCTGTGAGATCGGATTCAAGGGGCGAAACAGCCGCAATCATCATCTGAATATCTTCACTTGCCAGAATCGCCCGGTGCACTGGATCAGGCGGCGGCGATGGTGAAGTACTAGTATGGTCATCCTCGTGATGACTCATTCTATCAACGACGAAGCCATGAGCATGCTGACGCAACCCAAGTAGAGTATCGGAGGCATTCAATGCATCCAAGCCCTCTTTTTGGGACAATTCCGTTTCTAATGCTGCAATCTCGTCTTCCAGAAAGTGGACGATACTCCGGGGCACTTTGGCTTCACCGCCGCGGGGGTTGGAGCCCGCACATTCAGCCTTAGCTTTGAGGCATTGGGAGCAGGAGGGTATTCCTCGATCACACTAGGGAGTTGTACGAATGTTAATGTGGCTCAAAAAAAAAAAGTCTCGAGAGCGGACAGCCTACCGACCTTGATTTTCCGGCGCCGACAGCGAGCGCAGGATAGGATGCTCCGTTGGCACTGCTTCTCCCCCATTGCCTGCTAGCATGGTACCCACAAAGCGTCTCGATTTTAAGTAACCAGAGATCACGGAGCAAGGAAAGTTCGGTGAAGCGTAGTGAGAAGCAGGAAGGGAAGAATCGCAGATGAAGTGCGGCGATGTCCGCAGGCAGCCTTATCGTTATCGCCCAGAATGAACTACAGCCTTAGGCAGAAAGAAGAGCGATAGATAAAAACAACAACAACCACTGCTGTTGAGCTGAAAGAGAGAATCCATAGGAGCTTGACCGTGGATATCCATTCTGACATCACGACGTCAACCACAATGGCCTCCCAATCTATAGTGCTGGAAGAGTCGAGCTCTTCCGGGTTATCACCGAAATATGCGGGGCTCGCAGTCAACGCCGTACGCTTGATGAGCACCTTGGATGCTGCTTGTGGCTGGGGAAGGTGAGTTGTGACACTTATTCTTTGCGAAAAGCGAAGGAAAGAAACTATGGCTGAATAGACCTCGAAATCAACAGCACACCGGACGGGGGCATGAACCGCCTCTCCCTAAACAACGACGATAAGAAGGTCAGAGATTGGTTTATCGAAGAGACCGCAAAATATGGCTGTCACCACAAGGTCGACGAAATGGGAAATATATTCGCCATTCGACCTGGACAGAACAACAGCCTGCCTCCTATCGGACTAGGTTCTCATCTGGATACTCAACCAACTGGCGGGAAATACGACGGAATATTGGGGGTTATATCCGGAATCGAGGTTCTCAAGGTCCTTCACCAGCATCAGATTACCTCGTATGCTCCCGTGGCGGTGGTGAACTGGACAAATGAAGAGGGTGCTCGCTTCCCACCTGCAATGCTGTGTTCTGGAGTCTGGGGAGGTGCTTTCACTGTTCCATGGGCCCATGCAAGGGCCGAGCTCGAAGGCCATACGACGCTGAAAGAAGAACTCCAACGAATTGGATACCTTGGAACAACGCCATGCTCATACGCTGCCAATCCGCTTCTCGCCCATTTCGAGGTTCATATCGAACAAGGGCCCATTCTAGACAAAGCAGAGCAGGCAGCCGCAGTAGTGAAAGGCGTGCAGAGCATTCGATGGTACAATGTGCAAGTCACCGGCCGAGAGGCACATACCGGTACTACTCCCATGGAAAGCCGAAGTGACGCTCTCCTTGGAGCCGCAAAGATGATTGTTGCTACCAATCAGATCGTGACCGAGGGTGAATTATTTGAACGCGGAGGTCGCGCAACTATTGCTGTTATCAATTCCATGCCTCAGAGTATCAATACAATCGCAGGCAATGTTAGGCTTGGCCTCGATATTCGAGCTCCCGCAGATTCCGACGTGGAGCTGATTGAATCCCTGTGCAAGAAACGCTTCCAGGAGGTCTGCGATGAGCATGGCCTGAAAATGGAATTTGACAACTTCTGGGTTTCTCCGGCACTCAACTTCGACCCTACCATGGTCCAGTGCGTAAGAGACTCGTGCAGCTCCATTAGTTGCAACGGTAAAGAATTGGTCAGCGGAGCTGGACACGATAGTGTTTATACCAGTCGCAAGGTGCCCACTGCTATGATCTTTGTGAGGTGTCGCGATGGTGTCAGTCACAATCCGACTGAATATTCAAGACCAGAAGAGTAAGTTATCCTATACGTCACTGCTGGAGAAGAAAGTATTGACCTCTCCCATAGTTGTGCCGCTGGCGCTCAGGTTCTTCTTGGTGCTTATCTGAGGTACGATGAGCTTGTACGGAAATCGACTGAAGCAAAGATTTAGATTTGCATTTGATCAATCCATGTTTAAAGTCGGATGATCAGGAGTACTAAGTGAAAATGTATTTATTTTGGAGAAGTTGCCATACCTACGTACCTACGTACTAGGTAGTCAATCTTGAAATTCTACTTTTTTATTCCACCTTTCGATCCACGATATACCTAGGTATATATCATGAAACAATCATTCAACTACATATATTACTCGTACTTCTTAAATAGCCCCAAATGAAATGTGAATCGGCTATGTTCAACAATGTTTAAGCACTTGGAAGGCTTGATAGATAGATAAACAGCTAAACAGATTTGCAACCAAAACCAACTAGGTACAAACCATACCCAAACCTCAATCTCAGCTTAAACCACGACCTTCTGTGCCGTAGAATCTGTCTCTGCTTGGAGAGTAATATTGGGTCTATATAGCGCTTCGTGTTTGTTGGAAATATCCTGGAAAAGATCATATTCCATCACCCATCGCATACGTTCCCGCATTGCAGAATAATTGAAAATCTCAGGCCACTTCTCCTCGGGGATATCGCAGCTAGCCATTTTGCCAGTCTCATAACTCGTCTTGGTGATTCTATCAGTGCGTGGTTTACGAAGATCTTGGAAGAATTGAAGTGCATCTCCGAGATTAGTTGATTTCCATTGCTGGAGCACTTGAGCTAAAGCAAAGCCAGATTCGATAGCCATGCAAGCGCCTTGGCCTGAATAATGTGTTAGCGGAAGACAGTGGTACTTAAAAGCAAGTTACAGTAAGAAGTACATACCTTGATGGGGTAAAGTAGAGTGTACTGAATCTCCAATGAGAATAATGCCGCTAGATGGCGAGCTGGACTCGGTCGTAAACCATTTATCAGTAGGTTCTCGTACGTAGAGTGTCTGTTTCAAAATCCGCCCATCAGGATGCCCATTCCGCAATCCAGCAATAATCTCCTGAACAGCTCCGGTCCAGTCCTTGACATGCTCATATAGATCGTCGATAGGGGCTTTATCTAGCCAACTCTCTGATGTCCACCCCTCAAGAGGCTCCGTCATAAATGCAATAATCCCAATCCGCGCAGTCTGAGATTCATCATTGCCAATAGGTAACGTCAGTACGTGCTTTCGAGGCCCACGGAAGTTGACGGTCTTTCTCAAAAGAGCAGATGTTTCAGGCGAAAGATCGTCATACGCTACGTAGCCACGGTAGACCATTTGACCCGAGTATACCGGATGGTCATCCAGACCCAAATGTTTCCGTACGACAGACTTGATCCCATCGCAGCCGATGACAATATCGGCTGTATCGGAGCTCCCATCTTGAAATTTCAAGACATACTGCGCGACTCCTTCGTCCCATTCAATGGCCGTTAGCCGCTTTTTTGTCGAGAGGAGATCATTTGACACGTTCTTTCGCAGTGCTTCAAGAAGATGTGCACGGTGGATCTGGCGTGATCTTGGTTCGCCAAATTCATCGATTTGGCCAAGGTATTCACCAGTTCGGTAGTGATAATATTCCATGTAGGATGGAGGATTCCTTGACGACTTCCATAGCACATCGTCCTTCAGACCAAACGCATCGAGTACGCGATTTGCGTTTCTAGTGATATTGACACCAGCACCAACCTCAGTAAACTCAGGCGCAGCTTCGTAAAGGTGCACATTCTGAAGCCCCGCATGCCTTGCTGAGTTCATAAATGCCATGCCACCTAAGCCTCCACCAATGACGGCAATCTTCCTATCCGAGAAACCCATATTGAAGATTAGATTCACGTCGCAGTATCTCGACACCAATAACAAAATCTCACGAGCCGTTTCGTTTTCTGAGTAGTTTCTGTAATTGGAATGCTGGGCAATAAGTATGAATCAAATCGTTTGGATATACTTCTTCGGCAGAGGTTGGCGCGGAGATTGCCGCATGCTTGCAGATATCAACATACTCCACTGCGGATGAGCGCCGGAACTAAACGATCTGATAGCCGCTTGTACACGTTCAGCATGGAGACCATTTCGGGCCAGCGGTCTGAACACCATGTGAGCAAAATTAGACAGGAGGCCGATATCTCAGAAATGCGGCTAAAGTCAATCTTCGAGGTCTCGTTTCCTCCTTGTGGGTCGGAGAACGGCGACATCACCGGGACGCTTCTCTCTAGGGCTATAAGACAATGGGCCATCAAAGTAAGACCGGCAAGGTAGATGTAGTGTGCAGAGAGAAATGTCATGGGGTAGACACTCAAGGCGGAATCATGCGGAGAACGAATAACTCGCTCGTAGGCAAGGATTAGTTCACAAGCAGCGTAGTAGTTGTCCTGCGGAATCCACTGCAATCGACATGCTGGGCCATTGCTGCTAATTGTGTCTTGCTTGAGGCTTTCCAACAATGACAGCATCACCGGTTGGAAGAGAAAACAAATAGTAGAATAATACCCAACGTCACATGTTATTGTTGAAACACCAGGCAAACTGTCTTCGACATCTAAGTCACGTCTCCAAGCGAGAAGTCCACTGAATTGTTCCCGATACCAATCAACGGGAAATATAGGCATGTCGGTCGATAGATACAAGTCACGGTATATTTTCGACCGTATATAGACGAGTCTATAGTGGTGAGAAATGGCAACCGCTTGCGAAGTTTCAAACTCGTCCAAAGACTGTGATGGTCTCGGACTCGGATATTGTGCAGTGATAATGGCTTCTGGTAAGTCGGAGCCTCTTCCTAATAATTGGCCAACGATTCTTTCTATGGCATACAAGCCCCAGAACGTCGAACGCCTGAAGTTCTTCTGATCCTCGTTCTCGCTTTCCATATCAAGCTCCGTGTGGAAGCCAAGTTCAATGCTTAGACGACAAGCATAATCCAACAACTTCCACAAATCACCCTTTCGCGGATAGAAAAGACAAAATACTATGAGTAGAAGCAAAGCCTGCAAAGATTCCGGCGATACTTCGGATGTGACGTCCTCCACGCATGTGAGAGCGGCAGTGTAAAAAGCCATGCTGTTAGCCTGCTCAATTGGCTCGTGTCTAGCTTTATTTGCACATGCAATGGCGCATATCATATTTATACGAAAGTACTGGTGTGTTTGACGGGCGTCTAGGCTCTGTGGGGTAAAGGAGTCATTGCAGGTCAATTGCAGATAAGTCTGCAAGTCTGTGTCAGTCGTCGACGGGTCAATGAATCCGTATAATGTATTCATGGAAGCCAGGAAATGCCTGATAAGATATGCGAGGCGCTCGTTTTCCTGAGGCTTTTTCACAACCGGATGCTCGACGTTTACACTGAAGGGGCGAGAAACTATAGTATTCGTTGGTGTTATCGGAAGTTCAATGAGTCCCTTGACGTAGGCACAGTTCAAAAGATGAATGGTCAAACAAAACACAGAGCTAGCGCCAAAGTATCGCGTTGTTTGACCACTTCTCAATGAGAGTATTAGATTGATATCGAACGAGAAGAGACTCGCATTCTCTTGTTTCTGCGCTTCCACGGTAGTTTGGGAATCAAGTATCCGTACAGATTCCGGAGACTGGTCAGAAATATGAGAGTCATCTAATACAGAATTACCAGGCGAACCTGATATACGAGCTTTAACTGCCCGAAGTTGCTCCAGCCGAGTGAGCAAGGCTTGTACATAGCTTTTCCAAATTAGCTGGGAAAGAGCAAACTACAGGCATAGTTCAGGGCCAAACTAACGCTCGCGGACGGGCTTCTTGCATCGCATGGTCAAAGATCATGCATTCGACCTTTGCTTTTTGGCAGAGTCGGCAAGCAGGCAACTGGGGATCGCATTTTCGTCGTTGACGTTGGCAACGCTGACAGGTCGGGATCAGATTCCGCAAGACTTGAGTTTGGGCCGTCGACCGGCCCTCTTCTTCATCCATAACAAGCCTTTAAAGTATCACCCAGGGCTGGTAGGCATTCGATATAATGGTAAGTAGTTAGTTGTAAGGACGGAACAACACAGACGGGAGAGTTGCCGATAAGTACATAACTAGCTGCCTTATCGGAGCCTAAGGCATCACTTTCTAGTAGCCCAATCAGATCATAGTCGATGTGACCATGAGTCAAATGAAAGCAGTAGGTAACTAACACAGATTATCCCGTGAAATAGTATTATTTCTAGTCTCCGTTACTTAAAGAATATGTTGAAAGGATAATGTAAATATCTACGATAGGCACGAAGCCTGGAACACGGCAATGAGTACTAGGCAAGCTTCTAACTTCAGGGTCTAGCGACATTCGATTCTAGGGCTATGATACAGAAGAAATCATCGAGCGTGTTTTGGCAGACGGAAACCGAGGTAAGGAAGATACTTGGCAGGATGCCACCAGATAAATAGGATAAAGGATGGCAGAATGACAAGCGCGTCAAAAATGTACTGGCACCACTCGTTCTCACTTAGGTATCCGGAAGGAACTTGGCTAAATTGAATCATGCGGTAGATAGTACGAATCTGATAATGTGATTAGCACTTAGAAGATATGGAGTAAAAGAAGCGACTCACTAAAATCAAGCCAGACACTATATTCACGACTCGCAAAATTGCTGGCCAGTCTTTCAGCTTGGGAACAGTATCCATTTGCAACGACCGGTCATTATCATCTTCAGGGAATTGTTCGTGGGTTGACTTTTCGAATCTTTTGGACGTAAAATTAAACCTGACTGCGATGACTGAAAAGAGCCCAAACGCTGCCAGTTGCACACCCACACCAGCCTCCGC
This sequence comes from Talaromyces atroroseus, assembly GCF_001907595.1. Taxonomy (NCBI): domain Eukaryota; kingdom Fungi; phylum Ascomycota; class Eurotiomycetes; order Eurotiales; family Trichocomaceae; genus Talaromyces; species Talaromyces atroroseus. Next base: position 1,641,063 of record NW_017971432.1, read on the forward strand.
GAGTGTTTTACCATGGTGGATCTTTTCCTGAAAATCGGGGTCTGTAGCCTGGATTGAAGAGATAATGACCGCTCCCGACAGCTGTAAAAGAAGAGCTACAATGTCAAAGAAGACAAATATGGGTGTCACAAATCGAGGAGGCACCCAAATCAACCTCAGAGTCCTCAACTCTCTCGGCACGACGAGAAAGATGATCCGTCCAAATAGGATGTAGCAAAACCCCGCGATCAGAACGGGTGCAAGTACGGTAAGAGATACTTGCAGGACATAAAGTGTTCGGTTGTCGACGTTTAGAGTAGAGAGTGTTCTGCTCAAGTATCCAACCATTTCCACTGAGAAAAAGAAAAACGCAGTTGTTAGCATGCGATATCACACGATTGAGTGCTGTGTTCTTAAACATACTCGCTGCAGCCACCACCATGATTGTGCACACCCAAGCTCTATGTTTGAGCCATAATGCCGTGGTCAATAGAAAGAGTATTGCATACAGCACGGTAAAAATCGCGGCTGCAGCTAAGGATGGGTTGTAGTCGTAGTAGGAGAGACTTTGCTGCATGATGATTGAGTAGATAGCTATCTAGGTAGAAACCGAGGCATTGAAAACGTGGAAGCGTTGGAACAGGGAAAGCCTTGATTTATACTGACGCGTGAAGCACACCGTCCATTATAGTCCCAACTTTCAACACTCCCTTGTACGAGAACTGCTAAATGCGGCCTGCAAATCGCCTTGAGGTAGGTGTCAATTTCATCAACAACATATCCTATTGGCTAAGCAGTGGCCTAAACGTACACTTATACGAGAAGTCAAAAGTGAAGAATGAGTTTAGGGCTTCTCTCCAAGAAGTCTTTGAAAGTGACCAATCAGATGCGGACGACGACTTGGTTACCCCATTAGGAATAGTGCAGTGGTAGCGGTCCGTGACCGTCCGTCCCGCTTTAAAGAGAAGCAGCCAACCAGCAGCGCTTTCTATCGTCAACTTGAGGCGGCGCTTCCCATTTCTGATACTTTTCTGATTCTCAACCAGGGGGGGCGGAAGAACAACTACCTCCTCGCGAGTTGCACCCCGAATCGAGACAATGGTTTACTGCGCTCGTCCGAGCAAAAGCTGCCATGGTTGCCGGCAGCGGCGAATCAAAGTGCGTCCTCAGAATCAGGAAAGGGGAACCGTTGCAAACTAATCGGGCCCTAGTGTGATCTTCGAGTGCCAGCTTGCACACAATGCAAGCGGGCAGGCATGAAGTGTGCTGGCTATCGTGACCAGCTATCGCTTTTATTCCGCGACGAAAACGCGAGGACCAAACACCGCTCAGCGACGGCGAAAGACAGGTCGCGACAAGCGGAGATTCATCGGAATAGGGTTAAGCAAGATCAATATATTCTCAGAGTTACTGCTGGTCCTTCCATGTCAATCGAAGAAGGTGGACTGAGCTTCTTTCTCAACCGTTTCACCACGGTGACTCAATGGTCATTGGCTGGCCAATCGTCGATCGATGGCACAATCCACCCTTTCATAAGGAGTTTGATTTCTACAGAGCCATCTCGAGATGCCCTCATATCTGTTGGGCTAGCAGCCTTATCGAATGTTACTGGTGACAAAGCGTGTCTTAGACTTGCGTTGCAGAAATATGTCAATGGCATCATGCATGTCAGAAAAGCTCTCGAGGAGCCGGCAAAAGCAGACTTGGACGATACGCTAAAGCTAGCAGCTATGCTCACGCTTTTTGAGGTGCGTATCTTTTGTCTCTATATTTAAGAACTCAAATCTCCATATATCCATTCGTCTAGATTTCAGAGCTGATAAAGGACCAGCTCGTTAGAAATGACTCGGGCCACATCAATTCATGGAATATTCACGCCAATGGCGTCCTCGCCCTCTTTCGGCGCCTGAACAGTAATCGTATGCCGGGGACTCCTCATAATATGGCAGATTTGCAATCTTATGCATTCTTCATTTTGAGATATTTCATCTCAGGAGGAGAGATCCCTCACGAGGTTCTTGAATGGTCTGCCCCAGAATACTCCTCGCCAATGCTAAATAATGCGGCTGCCCTCATCAGTATTCTCGTACACTTTGTTCGATTTGACGACGCCTTGAAAAAAGCTGCTTTCAATGTGGATGCCGAAGAAGCTGTTCGACAAGCGCTGATTATCGACACAAAACTGAAAGACTGGCAAGCCAGTCTTTCGAGTGATTATTGGTCGTATGTTATCCAGGAATCTAGTGAGTATTCTGGAGTATACCAAGGAAAGTACCATATCTATCAGAATGTATGGGCATCTCGAATGCTAAACCACTACCGTTGGTCTCGCATTCGTGTCAACGAATTACTTTACTGGTACATATCGAAGCTTGCAGTCCCCACGACTTCTCAAATCACCCAGCAGCAGACGTCCCTGATCACAATATCTCGCATGGCAACCGAGATTTGTATTTCTGTACCTAACCACTCCCGCTTCTTAGGGGTCAGATTCGGCTCTCTTGCTAACGACCAAGCCGAGAGTCCACCACTAAATGGAGTCTTTGTGCTATTGTTTCCTCTGATTATTGCTGGAAGTGCAATAGGCGTGTCTGACGAATTGCACGAATGGGTTGTCAAGATCCTTGGTATGATTGGGTCAACCATGGGAATTGGGCATGCCGCAGAATCGATCTCAGTTGTGCAGTCAGTACGAGAAGCTAAGAAGCGCGCGGACCCTTGGAATGCGAGTATCATATTGCCAAAACACAGCTAGTTTGACTTAATTTATTTTAAATCTGCAAGGATTATGCTGATGTGGTATATTTTGCATGTCAGAAATAAAACTAAAACCAGGTTTCCAAAGCCATTCTACAAAGTATAGTATGTAAGCCGTGTTCCACAGAAAAGTATAACACGCGGACTTCTCCGCTTGGCTTATCGTGTATCTCGGACAACTCTCCACATTGCCAGTTGAAAAAAAAAACACCCCAATTCAGATATAAAGAAGAAAGGGATGGGAGTGTAAAGGTTAATATTCGCTACTGGCACTTGTATGATATTTCTCTTCAAGAATCTGTATATCTTTAGCTTGAACTCTACAAAATGGGCAAGATTGTAGCTGCCGTGGGACTCTCCCACGCACCGGGTGTGTACAATCGATATCCCCCTACCATTCAATGAGCGTGTACCTGCTAACTGTCTGTAACAGGGGCGATTGGTTTTCCAGAAACTGCACAGCCAGAGGCCCGAGCCCGTACAGAGGAGGCAACACGCAAACTAGGGAAAACGCTAACAGAGGCGAAGCCCAATGTGATTTTTGCATTTCTCGATGATCACTTCGAGAATTTCTTCCGCAAGAACATGCCCACTATCGCAATCGGTGTGGCAGAGACGCACAGTGGCCCCGCGGACCAGCTCATGGAGGCTCTCCGAGTCTCGAAGAAACATTATTTTCCCGGCAATCCTGCAATAGCCGAACAGCTTCTCACGTCGCTGGTGCACAATGGCTTTGACTGCTCGCGGACTGGCGAGGCAGAGTTTGGCCAGAATGTGCTCATGCCCTGGGTTTTGATGCAAGCAGACCTGCCCAATGTGAGCGTCGTCCCGATCTACATCAACGTTTTCACCCCGCCTCTCATGAAATACTCCCGAGCATATGCACTAGGCCAGGCCGTTCGAAACGCCGTAGAGACACTTCCAGAAGACTGTCGAGTCGCGTTGATGTGCACTGGAGGCTTATCACATTGGCCGCCCTACTGGAACCCCAATCAGGCCGGCGATCCGCCTACCGACCCTTTCCTTATGAAGATGAAAGAATATCAAACATACGGCCACTCGGTATTGAAAAAGTACCCAAACCTGTTTGTTGAATTGGATGAATATGAGATTGAAATGGCCAAGAAGAACGAATATCCGCTCAACTCAAAGCATCCGCTCATCAACGCTGAGTGGGATAAGAAGTTTCTCAAGCACTATTGTGACGGGGACTCTGAGTGGCTGAAGAACCTGACGTATGAAGAGGTTGAAGAGGAAGCTGGCCATGGTGGCCACGAGGTACTCAATTATGTGGCCGTTGCAGGTGCTATGGATGGAATGAAGGCTAAACTGTTGCTATATGAGCCTGTCCTCGAATGGATTTGCGGTATGGCATATGTTGACTTTGAGGTTAGCAAGATGTAAATAGTTTATTGATACTCTGATACTAGTGACAAGAATAACTATAAATTTATATATATATATATATTTGAAATGCAATTCAAACTCGGCTCTGGATCTAACCTTTTTGTCGACGGTTTGGGCATTTGCCAGAGTTTGACGCCTTCAATTCAACAAATGGTCCCCAGATTCCTTGTAAAAAGATACAGTCTCCTGGTTGCAGTGTACATATCTTGAACAGAATAAATTGACCTTAGAAAAGCTTTGTGAAATTTGCGTCATATTAGGAGCCTATGTAGCCACGCATAGATCAATATTGATACAACAAGCAAGGAATAACTATGAAGAGTATGGACATGCCCTAGTTTTTACTATCCTTGACATCCCGGTCTTCGCTGTTTGATAGAGAGGCAGTCTCCTGACCGCTTCGGCCCTCAAGTGTCACAGCGCCTTCAAATTTGGCCGTGATTTCTTCCAGCGTCAGACCATTAGTCTCGACAAACAGGAAGTAAGCTGCGGCCAAGAAAAGGAAGTCATATGAGGCATTGACGATGTAGAACTTCCACCCGAGATTTTCCATTGCATAATTCATGGCGAAAGAGGCCATCAGACTTTATAACTGCATTAGTCCTACATGTTTGAAGATTGCTCGGTACGGGAGAGTAGAAAGCACAAACTTACCCAAATCCACAGTCAAAGAAACGGAATATGGCAATACCTGTGGTACGTAGTTTGTACTGCGAGACCTCGGTTGGATACACGCTGGTCATTGGAGTAATGGAAAAGGAATAAAAGCCTTGGAATAGGAACATAACCGCGATGCTCCCGTAAATGCCGGATTTGTCGGCTGATTCTCCATACACTGAAGACATCATATCCCAGTCAGACCTGTCCTTTTTTTTACCCCCTCTATAGAAACGAGTCATGCTTTATTTGCGTACCTTTGATTAGACCTCCCAGAATATAGAGGCAAACGATCATACCACACATACACCAGAGCGTCTGTTTGCGACGGCCAATGTAGTCCAAGGCAAAACTGCCACAGATTGCGACAGCAAAAGACCAGCAATTCAAGATGACGTTAATCTGAGTTTGAGTTTTTGTATCCGTGATGCCGGCTTGGTCGAGAATCTTGGTCAGATAGAATCTGATGCCGCAAGTTACGATTAGCCCATGTTTTGGCGGTCATCTTCACCATGGTTTTACTTTTACTTACGAAACAACAAAGTTCCCAAACATCTCCAACATTACACCAAAAGAAACAAGAATTGCCAGCCGTTTCCGGTTTCCGGGAGTTGAAATGATTTCGAGCCACGGATTGCGAGGGAACATCTCCTTCTCCTTGGCAATGGTCAATTCAATTGTGTCAAACTCAGTGGCAGCACGAGGGTCATTTGGGTTAGAGTCCCCTCTCGTGATTATAAGAACTTCTCTGGCATGATCGAATTTCCCTCTGGCAATAAGCCATCGTGGCGATTCAGGCACGAATGGCAAGAGACTCAATGCCAATACACTGGGGATCAACTGAAGCAGAGATGGCAGTCGCCACGACCAGGTTGAATCGATATTCTGGGACCCGTAGTTGATTATAGACACCAGCAAGCTCCCTACATAATAGCAAGAGAAAAAGATACCAAGGATCCGGCCACGGGTTACAGCGGGGAGTAGCTCGCCCAGAAGAGCTGGGGCAGCACTGCTCGATAGCTGAGAGCCGAGACCAACGATAATCCGCGAAACCACAAACATGGCGGTATTCTGAGCCGCTGCCTGCAGGATTATGCCGATAAAGCACACAATGGCCGATGCTAGGATCCCGGCTTTGCGACCATAGCGATCCGTGATGGGTTGCATAATGAAGCATGCGAAAATATCTCCCATCCACGCTGCCGCTGTTTGAAGGCCTTCCTGTTAAAGTTTGTCAGTATGCCTGTAAGCTCCGAACTGAGAGGGAAACTAACGGTTGCGGTGTTGAGGTTGAAATAGTCGGTGTAGGACGGGAGAATGTTCAAACCACTCATGACCGAGGCATCGTATCCCAAGGTCTATGAAGACAAGTATGATTAATCCATTCTTCATCAGTCATCTCGCGCATGATTATGCACTTACAGCGGAGTTGACGATGGTCACGGCAATGAGAAGAGTCGTCAACATCTTCATATTAGAAGGCACCAGCTGAGAGACATATTGGCGCTGAAAGTCCGCCATGACTGCAGAACACCTATCTATGTATGAATGTAGGTAGGTAGGGATTGTTCAGTTTCTCTGGTCTGGAGTCACAAAAGGTGAAAATAGTGGTGTAAAGTCAATGCCCAAGCAGGCCTTGGGCTAGGACTTTATACATGAGGGACATAATATGGCATTGCTTCTTTTAGAGGGCACAATCTGACTGACTATCGTATCACTGACGCGCATTTTGTCGGCGCAAACTAGACTAAGTTATTTTCAAAGCTCCAGGGGCAATCAAGATTCAACCGCAACAAACATTTTCTTTAGCGGAAGCTGATAAGAGCCAGGCGGGCATCTCCGTCGCGATACTATCGCGGATCTGGTCCGCCATGGAAGATTGGAAATAGACGAGCTGATACCTTGCTAGCTTAATGTTCAATAGCACGTCTAATATACTCGGGTATTGAAAATTTTACCTTTCTGGAGAGCTGTGGGATTCTTGGATATAATCGAGCAATCTGCCATATCACCTCATCCGGGCCGGGATTTCCATCAGACTGTATCCGAGATCAGCGTGAAAGTCGCAATGCCAGGCATTCTCAAGACCTGGCCACTCTGGCCTGAATTTACAAAGCAAGCCGATGCCGACGTCTACTCTCAAGAACCCAGCTTTCTGCGCGCGAAAAAGGAAATCATCGAGCAGTATGGCAAGGATGCTATTTGCCAAAGCTGGTTGAAAACCTGCCAGGCTCTTGAGTCAGTGACCCAAGAGCTTGAACAGAATGGCGCCGACATGATCCCGGCGTTTGAAGCTAGCAAAGTCGTCAATGAAGGCTTCACGGAATCAGAAAGGGAGCGGATCAAGAACATCGGCTGCTTCATTGTCCGCCAGGTCGTCCCTGAAGACGAGGCCCGGCACCAGTATGCCAAGTTCCAAGAATACTTATCTGCAAATCAAGACGACGTGACCGGATGGCCTGCGGACGCCCCCTCAATGTATCGTTTATATGACTCGCCGACTCAAATCGCAATGCGTACGCACCCGAATCATCTAAAGGTACAGCAGAGACTCAATGAGCTATGGCACGATGCCTCGGGAGAGACCAGCCCGGAGCCACTTCTCTACTCTGATGGAATCCGTGACCGACCACCGCTGCAGCAATTCCTTGGGCTCCCGCCTCATATCGACGCTGGAAGCCTGAGTCGATGGGCCGACAAGACCTACCGAAACGCCTATCACCATATATTCTCAGGCAACCCGGAATTGCACGATGCGTATGACCTGAAGGCCCGCAAGGACGCAGATCAATACCTTTTCCCTGGCGTGGCTCATTCTCGCGTCTTTCGCGCTTTTCAGGGGTGGACTGCTCTCACTCCTGCAGCGCCTCGAGCTGGTAGCATCATGCTCTTCCCGCATGTTCGCATGGCGGTTGCCTACGTACTCCTCCGTCCATTCTTCAGACCCCCTGAGTCTGGCGACGTGATGGATGCAAGCAAGTGGACTTTTGCTCCAGACGAACCCTGGTTTCCTGGTACATTCTTGCAGCAGAGCCAGCTGTTGAGTCGATCTTCGCACCCGCATCTTCGTCTGCAAGATTGCCTCGTTGCTTCACCGTCCATGAAGCCGGGAGATAGTGTCTGGTGGCACTCCGATGTACGTTTCCTATCTGAAATAAAAAAAAACATTATCCAGGGGTATATATACGAGGTTCAAATTGCTAACGAGGATCAAAACTAGATGATACACGCGGTCGATACGGAGCATCTTGGTGAAGAGAATGCCGCCGCCGTCTTTATTCCAGCATGTCCAACAACGCCTATTAACAAAGAGTACATTAAGACACAGAAAGAGGCCTCACTAGCTGGTCGCCCACCACCAGACTACGTGTTTGGTGCCGGGAACTTGAATGAGACGCTATTCAAGGGGTATGAGGGATTGGAGGGAGTAAGCGAGGAAGCCAAAAAGGCTCTGGGATTTTATTCGTGAAAACGTATTAGCCTAAATTCGAGTATGGCATGGCCTAGATAGAAACGAATTAATCCCGATAAACGGAAATGTCCGCTTTTCTTTTTTTGAGGGGTGATAGCCTAAGGCAACAGCCGATAGCCCTAAGTCGGCCTGATCAGTAAAGGCCCACATCGACGCTCTTATCGCATAACTACAAGTGCCTACGTTGGAACTCAGAATAAACAAAATATGTGCATGGTTTTGAAGCTCTAGGAGCACGCGCCAAAATGAGTGTTGAGGAATTGACCATTTCCCAAGTTCACGAAGCCTATCGCAACGGCACTTGGACCTGCAAGGGCCTTGTCCATGCATTTCTAAAGCGCATAGAGCTGTTGGACAAAAGCGGGCCATGTATCAATTCGACACTTGCTATTTCTGAAGTCGCCTTGCAGGAAGCTGTAGCTCTGGATGAATACTTCAAAACGAATGGAAAATTCTTCGGTCGTCTCCATGGCATTCCGGTTCTGGTCAAGGATCAGGCCGACACCAAGGGGATGGTGACTACTTATGGCTCGCACGTAGCCAAAAACAATGTCCCGGAAAAGGACGCCTTTGTTGTGGACAAACTGAAAAAGGAAGGCGCCATCATTCTGGGGAAAACGACCATGGGCGACTGGGCTACTACATGGTTCTCAACATCATCTGCGACAGATTGGAAGTTCACTCACAATCCGTACAAACTCGGACATGATGTCGGCGGCTCATCATCTGGATCTGCAGCAGCCGTAGCAGCCAACCTTTGCATCATTGCTGTCGCCGAAGACACGGGAGGCTCGATTCGTTGTCCGGCATCGTTCACCAACCTGGTTGGCTTGCGATGCACTCCGGGACTCATCAGCCGAACGGGGTTTTGCCCGCTTGTAAAATCTCAAGATACGCCGGGACCTCTTGCGCGCACAGTGACTGACTGTGCTTTGATGCTAGACTGTATGGTCGGCTTCGATCCCAATGATGAATGGACTGCAGTCGCGGCCATTGGGCCACGCCCCCAAGACGGCAGTTATGCGGCCCAGCTTGATCCTCGGGCGATTACAAAATCCAGGATCGGGATTGTACGATCATTATTCGGACTTGATTCTGATCCTGCGTGCCACGCAGTTAACTCTGTTGTGAACAAGGCCTTCTCAACGCTGAAACAGGCCGGCACAGAGTTTGTAGATGTTGACTTACCGCGACTCGAGCACTATATGACCAACACGCCGGCATATGTTGTGCGCTCACGTTCAGACATCAATTCGTTCCTAGCCACAAAACCACATCTCCCTCAAGATATTGCAGAAATTGTCCCCAAAGAACCGCCTCATCCATCTCTAGACTTCACTTGCCAAGTTGCACACGGACCCGCGGATCCGAATACAGATCTTACCTATGCACAACGTCTTCTTGAAAGGGATGAGTTCCAAAGACGCTTGACCTGTCTCATAGTAGCCCATGGCCTCGACGCGTTGGCCTTTCCAGATGTCCAGATTCCGCCGCCACGACATGAGGATTCGACAAATGGTCGGTTTCCGACATGTTGGGACTTTCCTACTAATACCCTACTTGCTAGTCAAGCCCGGCTTCCTGCTATCAGTGTTCCTGTTGGGTTCACGGAGGAAGGTTTGCCGGTGGGGCTGGAGCTGGTCAGTTGGGAGTATCGCGAGCAGGCGTTGTTGCAGATGGCGAGGGGGGTTGAGCATTATATTCCGTCACGGAGAGCGCCGGTTTTATGATCTTAGTAGTTGATTAGAACAATGGAAGAACATCATCTATGTATGCATAACAAGTCTCATGCTTGTTCTCATGAGACATTAATCAAAAGTGTCTATCTAGCATACAGTATACATGCACGGGGTTCAGTGAGCAAAATCCGAACTCCGCTCAAGTTATGGCATATGACGGGAAGCTATTCCCAACTGGTTGCTGTATACGCCTTACGCCCGTAAAAGGCGATTTTATCAATCAATATGAACTTATCAAAAATTTATCTTTCTGATTAATTCGCTACTATTATTTATAACGGGCGTTCGATGGTTCTACCGTTCTAGTCTAGGGCTTATGTAGTCGGAATCCAATACCATTCATCGCCTCCGAATTCCTTGAAGGCTGGGCTACAATTTTATTTAGTGAATGTATAGATATAAATAGACAGCCCCTTTGCTACTTTTGAGAACATCCATATTCCCAGAACTTACTATTATCATCATGCAAAAATCCGAGTATTCGAGCGGGCCGTCAACAAGTGCCATGGCCATAAAGTCCACACTTCAGACTGAAAATGAAGGCAAAGACAAGGATATGGACATGGACATGACCAACAGGACTGCTGTGGACTTGGATGACTCCCAGTCAGGCAAGACTCCCAAGCCTCTTACCGGCCTGACACTCCTTGCTCTGATGGCAAGCATAACTCTGGCTGCATTTCTGCTGCTTCTCGACGCCTCGATAGTCGCCACGGTTAGTCAACCCCTTCTACATACAAGCGTACTGGTTAGTGATATTGATCGGATATAGGCCGTGCCCAAAATCACCGGCCAATTCCATTCTCTCGACCAAGTTGGCTGGTATGGAACTGCATACCTCGCAGCCAAGTAAGTAGAATTCATTGATTGCACCCAACTCTTAGGGCCGCTGACACATCAAATTCAGCTGTGCATGTCAGCCTCTTACTGGAAAGATCTATACCTTCTTCAGCATCAAAGTAAGTCATGCCTCATGCCTAACAAGACATCTAATAGTAGACTGACCAAGATTCGCGGTAGTGGACGTATCTCACCTTTTTCGCCTTGTTCGAAATTGGGTCTGCATTGTGCGGTGGTGCCACCTCGTCGAATATGCTGATTGTAGGTCGTGCAGTAGCAGGCTTGGGTGGATCGGGCCTACTCAATGGGAGTTATACAATCATAGCTGCAACTCTGCCAGTTGCAAAACAGCCATGTGAGGAGCCCTTCCTGGCAGGAAGATAGAAACTGCAACTGATTATATTATTGTGAAGCATATCGTGGAATCTTGATGGGACTTGCTATCCTCGGTCTAGTAGGCGGCCCATTGATTGGTGGCGTTCTGACTGAGTATGCGTCTTGGAGATGGTGTATGTGTCTCCTCCCTCCTCTTCAGCCGTTTCTAACCAATTCAAACTTTGTGTGAATGAACAGGTTTCCTGATCAACCTGCCCTGTGGTGGCGTAGTCGCACTCTTTCTCATCCTCATCCCAATCCCGGATATGGGCGCCACCAGCGACGGAAAACAGACCGTGCTTGGGCGGCTACGAAGACTGGACTTGATAGGATTCGTTCTGTTTGCACCCACCATGCTCATGCTCATATTTGCATTGGAGTGGGGTGGCGTCAATTACGCCTGGAAGAGTGCGATGATAATCGGCCTGTTTTGCGGCTCGTTTGGCAATCTGCTCGTCTTCATAGCGTGGGAACATCGCATGGGCAGTGGTGCCATGATACCACTGGCCCTCATAAGGAGGCGGGTTATATGGAGCAGCTGTCTCAACATGGCCTTCATGGTAGGGTGCACAATGGTCATAACCTACTATTTCCCCATATACTTCCAGGCCGTGCGGGGTGCTTCACCTACCCAAAGTGGCGTTGATATGCTTCCTCAGATACTCAGCAATATGATTATTACGATTATCACCGGTATATTAGGTATGGGCTGAGCGCCCTGATATTTGATAATGCATCGGATAACTGATCAAGATTCGTCGTTTCGCTAGTGGGACGTGTTGGCTATTACGTTCCCTTCTCCCTAGCCAGCGGGATTTGCATGTCCATCGGATCCGGTCTCATTTCGACCATCACTGCAACATCTCCAAACGCCCCACGAATAGGATACCAGATTTTGCAGGGCGCCCAGGGATTCGGGTTTCAGATTCCCATCCTCGCGGTTCAGGACAGCATACGCAGGGAAGAAGTCTCTACTGCGGTGGCCATGGTGGTCTTTTCTCAGAACTTTGGCGGTGCCATTTTCCTGGCTATTGCAGAGGTGATCTTCTCCGGCCAGCTGAGGCGCGAGCTGGCCATTCATGCACCGGATGTCAATGCCGATGTGGTCATTGCGGCAGGCACGTCGGCGGCAGATGTGCGTGCCGCGGTGTCGCCGTCAATGCTCCCAGGTGTGCTGGTGTCGTACAGCAAGACGTTCAATCATGTCACGTACCTGGCTGTTGGTGCAGCATGTGGTGTCTTCGTGTCGGCCACGGCTATGGGCTGGGTGCGTCTGCGGAAGGAGGAAGACGAGGAGGAGGCCTAGGTAGTAGATTTGATAGTTTGATAACCTAATCGATAAGTGATGGATAGATAGTGCGCTCTTGGCCACAGCTGCCCGCCGTAGATAAACGCGGCTAGACGCTACCCGATGAGATCGGACCGAGTCAGTCAGCTGGATGTGTCACGCCAATCGGCGAGCTGCGATAAGAGATGGGCAGTTCAGCTTTAGTACGCTGTATGTACCGTATCGGCGGTACTGTACGGTATGTATCATACGGCTTGCCACTGACTGACTTTCGAGGTTCGTTTCTGCTTTGGATTGATTGTTGTCTAAGCTTAAGCTTACGCCTAAGATGTATCATATCGTGCGCCTGGCTAGCTAGCTAACTAATTCCGTGCGCGGTGAGCAGACCCAACCCGACCAGACCACGCTTAATGCGGCGTGCTCGAAAATGCATTTTCGAGTCTTCTCTGTACGACCGGTTCTGAGGTCGATGCGGTACAGCCAATGGAAAGCACCGCATCGGGTTAGACCGCGTGCCAATGCTGGGGTACAGCCAATCAGATGTCGCGAATTTGCAGTCTCGCATAGAATGCCGGACGTCATGTTCTTCTTCGTTGCCCCTGTTCAAGGGCAACAAAAACTGAGACATGGAAATTTCTTTACAGAATTTTTAGATAACTCACAAGAGCTGATTGAGTTCCCCCCTCTCCGAAAAAGAGAAAACTTGCCGCATGATGCTCACAATGGTACATAAGAAAATAGGATCAACATAAATCCCCAAGGCGCGACATCCGCCTTGATTTTATATCAGAGCGCTTGGACTCGTATTAAATATAAGCGCAGCGAGATTGGCCGGTGTCGGGACCCCAGTGGTGGGAAACGCCACCAAGAACAGCCAATGAGGACAGGCCTACTGACCTCTGGTCTGCCATGGAGGTATGTGACTATATGTATGCACTGACTGGCCTTTGTATTCTTGTAGACTGCTCGCAGAAACAAAAATCAACTTGGGGGGGTATACTGTGTTTTGTACCCTGATTGAAGCGTCAACAAGAACTGCGATATAGGTTATCATGCTCCCTGATCCAGCGTGGCCATGCAGGTACGCAGTCACGGGGAGCGGAGCACCCCGTCCGAAAGCGCTATCGGCCGGGTTGTATCTGGTCGTAATATTACAGGACAGGCCCATGTTACGATGACTGTTCCTTTCGAGTCATCCCTCCCTATGCTCTTCCTTTCTTTTTCCTCTGCGCATCGGCATCGACTTCAGGAGCGTCATGTGATGGGCAGTATATCTCTCATAGTCACACGCTTTGTATAATGCCATAATGTAATGCCATGTAACATTCAATCCATTCATTCCATTCGATGTAGATGGCGACGAATCAATCTTACGGGTAAAATACAAATACCGTCCGTTGCCGGGCACTAACCCCGAACGAAGCGCCGCGTCTTTTTCGTTCGCTTTCCTAAAATAAGTTCCCCCCCCCCCACCTTCTTGGCCGCCTTCCCTCTCTCGCTCTCCCCCTCTATCCATCCAGATAAAATAAAAAGCCTCGCTTGCTCGCTCGCTCTCTCTCTTCTATTCTTCCAATCCTCACCCATCCATCCCTCGAATCGTCAGTTTCTTGTGTCAAGAAACCCCTTTCTCGCTGCTTTTTGGTTCTTTGAGTCCCTTGTCACACATCACACCCGTCATCATGGTATGTCGAACCACGGCTTCCTTTATTTCTCTCGCCCCATGCGATTGCTGCACAATGGCCACTCGCTAACCCTTCAATCGCAGGCTGGATCTACCGTCATCTCCAACACCGAGAACGTGCGTGATACCCATCCCATCTATCTATCATGGGCTCGTGTCCTGCAGTCACGCGAGTCGCTTTCGTGGGGCCCAAAAAATTCTGACGTTGGCATTGTAACAGCTTCTCAAGTACCTGTCCCTTGAGCAGAAGGGCAAGGTCATGGCCGAATATGTCTGGATTGACTCGGAGGGCGGTGTTCGCTCCAAGACCAAGGTACGCTTTCTTTTTTTTTTTTGCTCGCCAGGATCAAGGCTCTTATCGTCAACCCTGCACCCAGGCCAATCACGCCGGCCGAGTGCTTGCAGTTGGCGCTTTTAGTCGTTCTCTTATCTCCCATTTAATTTATCGCAAGCCGATAAGCCACACTGCCCCTCCATGCAACACGCGCACACACAAGTCATGTTCAAACACCACCAGGCAATGCGACCCGACAAGCTAATCTTGCTCTTGTTACCCACAGACTCTTTCCAAGCCTGTCACCTCCGTTGAAGAGCTGCCCGAATGGAACTTCGATGGTTCCAGTACCGGCCAGGCCCCCGGCGACAACTCCGACGTCTACCTTCGCCCCGTTGCTATATTCCCTGACCCTTTCCGCAAGGGAGACAACATCCTTGTGTTGAGCGAGACCTGGGACAGCGATGGCACTCCTGTAAGTTGTGTGCCAAATTACGTGGTCACCAATGCGCAATAGTTTGCTGACAATTCGATTTTTTTTTTCCAGAACAAATTCAACCACCGCCACGAGGCCGCTAAGTTGATGGAGACACACGCCAGCCAGCACTTCTGGTTCGGTCTTGAGCAAGAATACACTCTCCTCGGGCCTGACGGATGGCCATACGGCTGGCCCAAGGGTGGTTACCCCGGTCCCCAGGGTCCTTACTACTGCGGTGTCGGCACCGGCAAGGTCTACTGCCGTGACATCGTTGAGGCTCACTACAAGGCCTGCTTGTTCGCCGGCATCAACATCTCCGGTATCAACGCTGAGGTCATGCCCTCTCAGTGGGAGTACCAGGTTGGTCCTTGCGAGGGTATCGAGATGGGTGACCACCTCTGGATGTCCCGCTTCCTCCTTCACCGTGTCGCCGAAGAGTTCGGTGTCCAGATCTCCTTCCACCCCAAGCCTATCCCCGGTGACTGGAACGGTGCCGGTCTTCACACCAACGTCTCTACCGTCGAGACCCGTGAGGAGGGTGGCATGAAGGCTATCGAGGCCGCCATGAAGAAGCTCGAGGGACGCCACGTCGAGCACATTGCCGTCTACGGCGAGGGCAACGATGAGCGTTTGACTGGTCGTCACGAGACTGGTTCAATTGACAAGTTCTCTTACGGTGTTGCTGACCGTGGTGGTTCCATCCGTATCCCCCGCCAGGTCGCCAAGGATGGCAAGGGTTACTTTGAGGACCGACGACCGGCCTCGAACGCCGATCCTTACCAGGTCACCGGTATCATTGTTGAGACTGTATGTTTTTCTTCCCCTTCATTTTTCATGATCTTTCAAATGATATATGTACTAACTTCAATCTCTAGCTCTGCGGTGGTGTCTAAACAAAACGTCTTCAAATATCAAAACCTCAAATACCCAACTTACATGGATACCCTACCGTTAAACCGTCCGTCTTTTTCTTTCTTCCATCATCTGAGATGGAATCCAATTTGAAGACTCGTCAATCACACTGCGAAATGACACTATAACAGAACACGTCGGGCACGAGAACAAGAAAAGAAAAGAAGGAAGAAGGAAAAAGCCAGAATGATAATTTTTCTTTTCTTTTGTTTATTATTCCTTTCTCTGTTCTTTGATTCTAATGTCCCTGCGGGATATAGACTCTTATGCACTCAATTCTTTCGTCTGGCCCTTTCTTTCCTTTTCTCTCTCTATTTTCGTGTTTGGCCTCTCGCGTGTAATGAAATGAAATGCAATGCAATAGCATAGATAGCCTGTTGAATAAACGTTATGTTACGATGTATTATGATCCATCTATTAAATGACATACACCAAAGTAGTCCTAGTCTGGATCCAAATCTTGCTAGAAAACAACTGTTCAAGACTAATTCAACAAGAATGACATTATTGAACTGTTTTATCTCCCTGGTTGGGTTTTAGGGCTAACTAATGGGAAGTCAGCAACATGCATCATCGATATACGTAAACTGTCTCTCTCTTTTACTTTCTCTAACTGATAATGTCATGAATAAATCGATTCTATCAACTAGATCCACGACTGATAACGACCAATCTAGACATGATTCCGGCCATGTACATACAAAAAGAAATAGGAACCAGTGGAAAGAAAAAGGGTATATCGGCAAAAAAAAAATAAGGCCAAGATGCCAGAAATTGGTTCTTTCATATATCATCCATCACACATGAAAGAAGCCGTGTTTATCATGTCATCGTTAACCAAAATCAAAAACAAAGGGGTCCAAGAACCTAATCAATCCAACGGGAAATCCTTGGGATGGCAAGATATGGTAGGGGTATATCAAGAGATATGGCTATTCTGAAAAGAAAAAGAGCCGCTGGTTAATATCTAGCTCGACTCAGAAGCGTGGCCTGCGTCTCCATTCTCAATGTGGTATTGAGGATTGGAATGCTCCTTGTTTATGTGCTTCTCTTGCTCAGTGTTTCCACCAACACGGGTGAAGTGCTCCTCGGTTTCGGTGTAGTTGATGAGCAACTCTCCATTCTTGCCATAACGACGAGGCTCTTCGCGTGCAACGCGGACCAGACTCCAGACAGACTTGGTTTTGCGGAAGATAGAGTCCATTTCTTCGAGAGATCGGTACGCCGTCTCGGGATAGAAGAAGTAGGTGATGGGAAAGATGACGGCGTTGCTATGAAAAACAAGTTAGTTGTCGTGAGTTATTCAAAAAAGAAAAGAAAAAAAAAACCAGAAGGGCAAGGAACCTACATGACAGCAAAGATGATATAAGTCTGGTAGGCAATAGTCTCGAATGCCACCGGGGTAATCATGACGACCATGAAGTTGAAAGCCCAGTTGGCCGAGGTGGACAGCGCGTTGGCCGGGGCGCGAATACGCAGGGGCACAATTTCGGCGGGATACAGCCAGGTCATTCCCAACCAACCCCACGCAAAGAAGGTGTTGAAGACAAACAGGAATACAGCAGCCACAATACCAGGCTTAGTCTGGCCGGCGAAACTCGTGCAGATGGCCAAAACAATCATCGAGGCGGACATACCCGCAGCACCGATCAACATCAGGGGCCGACGGCCAGCTCTCTCAATGATAAAGACGGGCAGCCAAGAAGCCAGGAAATATTCAGTACCATTGCAGGCAGCGAGTATTCGGGACAGGAATCCTGAGAGACCGATGCTGTTCTCGTAGATGGTAGCAGCATAGTAGGTAATTAGGTTAATACCGGAGATCTGCTGGAACATTTGGTTAACATAGGCAAGAGCCACACGGTGGAAGTGACGGTTTTCGTCCATGGTGAAAAGATCCCGCCAGGTGGTGTTTTGAGCCTCCAAGACAGTATCCTTAATGGCAATGAATTCGTTTTCAACTAGAGTGTCTTCCCGGTTGGCGTCCAGCAAGGCAGTCAACACATCGGTAGCCTCGTCCTCACGACCCTTGAAGATGAGCCATCGGGGGGACTCGGGCAAGAACAAGACAAAAGCAAGAATGATCAGGGCGATGACGATTTGGAATGCAATGGGGAATCGCCACGAAACGGAGTTGGGATCAAGGAAGGAGAAGCCAAAATCCAGCCAGTAGCTGAGACAGATACCACCAGTAATCAGCGCACCTTCGATCATGACCAGCTGACCACGACGATGAGACTGGGAGCACTCGGATTGCCATGTCGGCACAGTTGAGGTGTTCAATCCGTTGCCAATCCCAGTCACGATACGGCCAACGATGAAGTGAGGCAGCGTGAAGGCCGTGCACTGCAGGGTAGCACCGATGACCATGATGGCAGATCCGGTGAAAATAGTCTTGCGACGACCGAGCTTGTCACCGATCCAGATGCAGGCAATAGAACCGAGGAAACATCCGACGTTGTAAGCAGAAACCGAGGTACCTATTAGAGGATCAGTGGGGGTTGTCTTTCATTATACAAGGCTGCACGGACCCTGGATATCCGAGCGAGTGATCTGCTGCGGCTTGCTCATATTGTTATATGCCTGCGAGGAAGTATCGAGATCCGGGAACTGCTTGATGAAAGAATCCAGGGTCAAAAGACCACCCATAACACCCCTGCAGCAATTAGTGTTCTGTCTCTAGCATGGAGAGAGCCGGAGCATACTGGTCATAACCGAAAAGACTAGATGGATTGTCAGCAAAGAAGAACTAGATATATAGCAAAAGCCCGAAAGACGTACAGGAAATCAAGCCCAGCAATGACTCCGACTGCAATGTTGAGCTTGGTGCCACGCAGGCCCAAGTAGGCACGACTGCGGCCACTCATGATGGCGATGTATGCGGACGAAACGCACTCGGATCAAGTCGTTGCGGGCTGATGGTGGAGTCGAGACATTCAAGAGGGTCGGTTGTTGTCGAGGTCAATTGAACTGGACTGCAAGCAACGAGAAGAGAAAGAAGGGAAGATGGATTGACCGGAAGAAAGGAGGGAAGGGAAGAAAGAAGAAGGAAGGAGGCGGGAAGGAGGCGCATTTTAAAAAGCGCCGGCGGTCTTTGTGGAAAATGGGCAATACGAGGAAGGAGCTGCTCATGGTCGCACCTGCCCCAGGTTGCAGGTAGCATCTCCAACTGGCACTTTCCAATGAGGGCAGGCGCTATCCTCCATGCAGGGTAGGTTACTTCCGGCCCAGCACGAGCCGAATTTAGCCAGCGCCCCATTATTGGCCAGCGTGTTTGGTTCTACATCTTACATGTACGTGCTATCGCGCATACAAAGTACGTACGGAGTATACATACATGTATGTGTGTTGGAACACTGCTGCAGCCGCCATCTGCACCATCTCGCTGCCACGCCCCCTTCCCACGCATTTCCCCGGCCAGCAACTCCGGAAAGAGGAAAGAAAACAAAAACTCGGAGGTGGAGGCAGACCTGGGGGAAGACCAAAAACCGCGCTCAGCCATGTCGTCATGTCGCAGGGGGAAGAAGGGACAAGGCGGCTCATGGCGCCGCGCTAGGCTGTTTCAGGAGAAGCCGGGCGGCGCTTATGCTTTGTCATTTGACGGTTGGAGTCTGGCATGCGTTTTCTTCATCGTTTGGTTGTTCGCTTGTGTGCGTTGCGTTGCGTGGCGTGCGTGGCGGGGCGAATAGACAGATTCATGGGATGGAGAGACGTTAACTGATTACAAGTAACGCGCTCCGGGGACTCCAGATGTAGACTGGATTTTTATGGAGAACTTCTCCAGATCTCTCTGTTTGTACGGCACAACCAGCAGTGGAGCCCTGCTCGGCCAATCATGCCGCGGCTCCCGTTGATCTTCCCCGTCGGCTGCCTGAGCCCTCAGGCTCTGTGTTTGTGTTTGTGTTTGTGTTAGTGTATGGCCATCCTGCCCGTAACTATATACTCCATCCTCCACCG
Source organism: Talaromyces atroroseus (assembly GCF_001907595.1). NCBI lineage: Eukaryota > Fungi > Ascomycota > Eurotiomycetes > Eurotiales > Trichocomaceae > Talaromyces > Talaromyces atroroseus. Next base: position 1,660,879 of record NW_017971432.1, read on the forward strand.
ATCGAGACATGTAGTACAGATCACATCTCCGTATACGAACGGCCTTGCCGACTGTTTGCCAGCATCGGCCTTCTCGTCTCGGAATGCAGAGATCCGTCTTATGTCAGGCCATGCACACTCAGTGGGCTCGGGAACCCGAACTAAACCCTCAGGCCAGCCAGTCACGTCCCACGACGGCCAAGGTATGAAAATTTAATAATACGTTTCATATCCAGCATAAGTTTCCATGTGATAACCCCGACTGGCCCTAGGGTTTGACATGAGCCTTGGCTTCAAAGTTCACCGAGTCATTTCAGTCTCTATCCCTGTTGTGTGGCCTAGATCCGATCAAATCTGAAATTATTCCGAGACCGACCGCTTGGCTTTCCTATTCCGACCGACACCCTTGATTCAACCATGTTCTGCGCAGTCCGGTTTCGGAAATGCGCCGGGAAAACATTCATGCCAGACTCTTGGATACTATATACGTCCTAATATAACATCCCGTAAAATTCCCGTAGCACGGAATAATGGTACCTTCTCGCAAGGGAGGACATATCGACTAGCTACACGATTTCTGCCGATTCCCGAACGTTACTAAATCCTTATCGCTTTGACGCTGAGCGTGCTTTGCAGTGGTGGGTCGTGCCAAGTTAGTGCATATCCAATCACTTTTTATTATAATTATTATCATAATACACTACCAAATACGTAGGAGATATGGCCGCTGTGTGGATTCATTGGAAATAGATAAATGGACTGGGTTGTGACTCCCAAGTTAGACCATTGCAAAGTTAGACCATTGCAATAATATGGATACGGAGAACAAGTGAAATGCGGGACAGGCAGGATTCGTTTGGCCCGAGCGACAACCCCGGCCACATCTCCGCGTTTTTCTTTTCTTTTGGCCCTGGGGAAAACGGACCTAAGTCGGGGTGGGTTTTCGAACTTAATGCCTGAATGAAAAATCGTGGGGGCGGGCGCCTTTGCGGAGCGGAATGTCCCAATTAGGCAGTTCCGCACAGAGTACCACACCGTACAACCTAATTTTGCTTTTTTATTGTGTGCACACACGGTGTGTCTTTCTCCATAATTAATAAATATCGAATATCAGTAACTATTCAATGCATTAGTTTGGGACCGTCCTGTGGAGAAGGCCGTACTCCAGACTGAGTCAGACCAAAAAGTGGGCACAGACAATCAGGACTTCGTAGTTAGTTCTGTAGATAATAGACATGCCATTTGCGGCATTTTTTGGTAGGATTGATGACGGGATCACTGCGCGCTACCTAGTATGAGCAGGAATACTCGATGCAGACGGATTCGCGGATCTCCCCTTACATGCTCAACAAAATACCTACATGTATACGTAAATATGGACCTCGCGTGGTTTCCTTCCTTTTCGCGTGACACTCTTCGAGAAAAATCTCCTAGAGCTAAGCCTAACATATATGCTAACGTACTTTCACGTGCCTATACTAGTTAGCTGGTGAACGAACGTCCATTGAAAAGTTCAAGCCGAGAAAGAACGTCGAATCGAATGTGTTTGCACTGTGCATTCTGAATAATATCTTGGATCTCGCATTTCTTTTTGGT
>NW_017971432.1:1662483-1744723 GCF_001907595.1 Talaromyces atroroseus
GGGGGTGGTTTCTACACTACATCATTATGTCCTTGAACCATCCCCTAAAAATTAGGTACATCTCAGCAGCTATGCCCTAAAAGTATCCGACATAGAAATGAAATAGAGGAGAGATTCAAGAGAAGTCCCTCAAATAACCGCCGTTGGAAGAGAGAAGAAAAGAAAACCTAGCTCTTCCTGACCTCCACTGTAGCACATCTACCAACCCAATGCACCCTGAGTGTCTTCACCAGTAGCCCAACCGCCACTAGCTTCAATGGGTGGCATTTCACCTCCTGCCATTTCTTCTTCGCGGCCTGCTTCATCTGCCGCTGGCTCCGGGCATTTTCTGAAAGAATGTCCCATTTCGCCGCAATTGGTGCACTTTACTCGAGACCAGTCCCGAGGCTTGGGGCAGTCGCGGCCATAGTGACCCGTCTCATCGCAGTTGTTGCAGGTAATAAGGTCCATATTCTGCGGCTGGTCGCATACCCGTGACATATGGTCCTCTGCACCACACTTACGGCATGTCTTGACGAATTTCGGGGCAGATGGGCAGTCCTTGGCGAAATGGCCCTTTTCATTGCAGCGACGACATTCGACATTGGCCAAGCTCGGAGGCTCCGTGCAGTCAGCAGCTTTGTGGCCAGAGCCACCACAATTGCGGCAAGCGAATTTGTTGACCCGTTCCTGCGTACAGTCGCGAGCACGATGCCCGACTTCGGAGCAGTTGACGCACTTGATTTCGACACGCTCCGGAACTACACGCTCCTGTTGGCATCCCTTCGAACCATGACCAAGCTCTACGGGGGGGGAAAAAGATCACATTAGTACCTTTCCCTTTAGCCAACGTGATTTACTGCTTACCTCCGCAATTGCTGCATATGGGGACCATTCGATCATGCTCGAAGCCGGCATCAGCAAGGCGTTCGAGATTCTCCTCTGGCGTAGCTGGCCAGCGGTCCTTGAGATTCGCACGACGTGGCTCAGCACTGAAAAAGAGCTTGACAACGTAGGTGCAGTTCAGGCGTCCTTGGAGATCGATCAGTGTGAATGGTTTGAAATTTTCCATTTGCTTTTCCTACAACAGTGAGTGAGTCTTGCGTGTTGCGCGCAGCCTGTTTTACCTGTAACTTACAAGTGCAATTAGGTAGACACCGGCTTCTTCAGCACGCAATTTCTTCTCAATGTCAACGAAGGTCTTGGTTGGTTCCGCCTTGGTGTACACTTTGAAGGCCTGATGGTAATTATCAGCCACGTCCAATTCAACAGACCCAGAGGTAGGACAGACATCACGGAAGTCTTCAAGATCTCGCTTAGCATCGGCCTTCTTGAGATTGGCCCAAGCTTGCTCAGGAGTCTCGTCAGGAATGTCGTTCAAGTCAAACTGACGATTGTCCTTGCATTCAGACGTCTTGTGGCCTGGTATAATGCATGATTAGCGTCAGTCACTCGCATAGGTTTTAATAGACTGCTCACCCTCTTTGCGGCAATTTTTACACACGTCAGCAGGTTTCTGGGGACATTCGGCTGCGGGATGACCCTCTTCGTTGCAAATTCGGCAAGTACCCTTGAAAACGCGAGGGTGAGGGCAGTCGGCTTTGTTGTGGCCTTCTTCACCGCAGTTGAAACAGGCGCCGCTGCCGCCGCCGCCGCCTCGACGTGGCTCTGGGCATTCGCGAGCAAAGTGTCCAGATTGGCCACAGCTGTTCAATAGAGGTAAGCACAAGTCATCAATATCCTTTGGAAACTCACTTGCGGCAAGTGTCGTCACGAGGGCCATCGGTATCACCAGTATCATCAGCGAAATCATTCTGTTCCTTCAACGGGGCGAAATCCTGAGATGGAGCAGGAGCACCCCAATCATAGCTGTCTCCGGCTCCATTGGTTGGCTCAGTGTACCAGTCAGCCATCTGTAGGTTGCATTAAAAGGTCAGCTATAGTTGAGTGTGAACTATACAGAAAAGAACTCGAAGGCTGGGGCACAGAAGCTAAAGAAGTTGAGAAATGAGAAGGCAAGCAGGTGGAGAGGCAGCAAAGGCCGGGACAGTAGATTCAATTTCTGGACTGGATGGGCCAGTTTGTTGTGGCATTTTGCTGACCATCGTCCACGAAGGCACATGTTGAGGACAAAATCCATGAGAAACCTACCGTGCATGTGCTGGCAGCAACAGATTCTTTGAAGCTCTGCACGGACTACCAATGGATAGAGATGACCTTCAGGGAATAGAGGCAAATTCTGACCCGAGGTGGCAGACACGAGAGAGAAAGAGAAAGAGGGAAGAGGAAGAGGAAGAGGGTGAAGAAAAGAGTTACCCAGGTGACCTGCAAACGCAGAGGGAAGGCGCGCCCCCCCCCCTTCCTCATTAGGCAAGATGCGAGATCCTCAGGGACACAATTCTTTTTCAGTTTAGAGCTTTTTATTGGCACACAAAATAGATACTACGGTATAGACGTTCAACCTGCCCGTGAATTAATCTGATCTCCTAGTAATCAAGAGGACCTGTCTCGTCTTTTCATCTCTATCTCTGAGGTCTTTGTCTTCCAGCATCCCATAAGCATCCTCCACCTGCCCACATAACGCATCCTCCCAAGAAGAGGACATGTTTCCATCTCGTCCAAGTGATGGTGTCCCAGCGTCGTCCCAGCAAGCCTGCACCGTGTCCCCGATCTTCTCTAGAAACCCCTTGAGCCCCTTTTCCTTCCCTCCACCAGCATGATAGCTCCAAAACGGTCCCTTGACAGCCCAGCGTGGCCCCATGCTTTCTTCAACAATACGATCGACTTCGGCAGCTGTAACGACACCCGAGTTTACAAGATGTATGGCTTCGCGAAAAAGGGCAAACGATAGACGATTTGCCACGAAACCAGTGACTTCCTCCTTAAGAACGACTGGCGATCTGTGTAGTGTGTTCCAGTATTCCATGGTTCTGTCTATATATTGCTTCGACGGATGAATTGAATCCGAGTCTCCAGCATCGTTGCGAGGAGGCACAATCTCCAAGACCGGCATTATGTGCGGTGGATTGAAGGGATGGACCACAAGTAGTCGTGAAGGCTCTTGCATGTTAAGGCCCTGGACAGATGCCGGGATGCCAGAAGTGCTGGACCAGAACAATGCTGTTGAAGGGGCGGTCTTTTCAATCTGTATCCATAACCCTTGTTTAAAAGCCACATTCTCGGGTCCTTGCTCTTGCACTATGTCGGCCGAATCCAATGCCGATGAGAGTGTTGAGGATAGGAGAAGCTGCTTCGATTCTAGCAATTCCCCGAGAGGGGCAATTTCTGCGCTTAGGTATCCTTACTAGCTTTTTAGTACATCGAGAAGTAGTGTATCAAGAGGTCGTTTACCTGGTAACGTAGTCCTAACGTATTCCTCTATGTCAGGGCGTGGGTCATAAATGATGACTTGGATTCTCTTGCTCGGATGAGACAGATGCAGTGCTGCAAACGAGAGCCCGATAGTCCCAGACCCAACAATGGCGATTCGCAGGTCATAAGATGGTGCTGCCATATTTATTTTTAGACAAGTTATAGATCGGTCTGTGCCTTGAGATGTATAATATATCTGAGCAAGTCACTGTGCCGGAAATATGATTGATTGTATGTAGGTAGTTCACGGCACGTCGGGTAAATAACCACTCTCCCCGCACATATCCCTGCATGCACATATATATATATATATATATACTGCCCTATCACGGCAAATTTCAATGCTTTCATGTATTTTCATTCAACCCAAAAAAAAAATATTTATAGTACAAGATTTCCCATGTAAGACGAACCTCACACACCAAATGCAAGAAAAAACAATGGGGTATCAAAAGGAGCCTCCGCAGCACTCCCTCTCAATCAAAAGCTGTGTAATTCCACTGCCACCTGTCCGATGCCTCGCGATCACATATCGCTTTTCTATACTGCTTGGCTTCAAGTCTCCGTCTCAAACCCCTTAAGCGAACTTGCGATGTATGATTTCAGGATCTTCGTGCCATTCATCGGCGCTTACCCACATCTACGATATCGGGGGTTAGTGCGCTGATTGTAGGAAACGAGAAACAAATTTTAGAAAAGAGAATTGTTACCTTTCGGAATGTGCTCAAACCCGCTAAGATGCCTCCTCCGATCCACGTCGTGTATTTACGCTCAGCAGGCGCAGAAATACGGATTTTCATATCTTCCACAGCAAGTCTCTTGATCTCCCGCATTAACCGGTCTGGGAAGTTCTTGCACAGTGTCGTGCCACCTGATAAGACAATGTTGAGATAAAGGGCTTTGCGGAGGTCGAGGTCGGTCCGTGTGATGGCGTCCTGTACAATTTGGTGAACTCCAGGGTATTCCATGCCGATAATCTCAGGATCGAACAAAATCTCAGGGGCGCGGTAACGTTCTTGGCCAATCTAATCCTTGAAGTTAGTAAAGAATGGCTTTCGGGCCTCGCAACCTTGCAGCCACTCTCTTACCTTCATCTTATGTCCATCAGGCAGGACGTATTCGATGGTTTTTGACTCGGATTTGTGATAACTATTTATCCATTCTTTCTCTTCCCTTTTCGGATCCAACGACACGTAGCATACTTTCTCCTTGATCATACGTACGACTTCCTTCTCGGCACTCGTGTGGAGGACGTAGCCATTCTTCCGCAATAACAATTGCATTTGTTCTGTGACATCCCGGCCAGCAACATCGATTCTTCGAATGCTGTTTGGAACTGCAAACCCTTCATATACCGGCACAGCGTGGGACACCCCATCACCGGAGTCCAATACCACACCCGTCGTTCGGCCTGAAGCATAAAGGGAAAGAACGGCCTGAATCGACGTATACAGAGCCGGGATGTTAAACGTTTCGAACATAATCTGCGCGGCGATATCTCGATTCTTCCTTGGGTTCAGCGGCGGCTCGGTCAGGAGCACGGGATGCTCTTCAGGGAGTGTCTTCAATTCGCTCTCATACACGTGGTGCCAAATTTTCTCCATGTCGTCCCAGTCGGTAACGATGCCATGTTCCAAGGGATACCGAATCTTCAAAAGCCCTCGCAAGTCCTGTGCTTTCTGCCCAATAAAAACGTCGCCCTCTAGCCCACCAGCCATGACCCGCGGGTGCTTTGGTCGGCCAACAAACGAAGGGAAATAGCATGATGGGATTTCTTCACCGGCGAATCCTGCTCGTATCGTGCCGCTGCCATTATCTATGACAATAGGAACGTTATGCAGACTTGCATCTGTCATTTTGGTGCTATCGACGGTGTGTATGTAAACGAGATGTCAAAACAAAGATGCGCGGGCGGACGTGTCAATTCGCGATTCGAATGCGTCGCGGCGTAGCACAATCGAATTGAGGGCCTTGGTTAATCTATAAGAGAAGAGAATTTGAAGAAATAGAAAAGTCGTGAATGAACGTGTCAACGCTACTGCTTGCCGTGAGCAGGGCCAGGAGGAGGTTGATTGATTTATTCGCTCTGCGGAGAAGTTGGCTGTCGGTTTCCCCTGTCCGCGCGCTCTCGATCAAAAAGGAGCTTGGGCCAACCAGAACAATCGATCGACTCGCTGCTATGTCTGCACTTCCTTTTCTTCGATCATTCTCAAACCATCGCTCATTGTTGCACTAATTGTGATAATAATGATACTACTATGTCTACTGGTAATATACAGCCAAAGCAACGAAACTAATCTTAGAAATAGGTGACGTTATTGTCGCGTTGCGTTCCGTCCAGATAAGCCCACGGTTCCAGCTTCTCTGCAGGACCTGGCCAAGTTATAATGGTGTCCTTTGCTGAAGTATATCGAGCAGTCTTCCTTTGTGCAGGAGAAAGCCTCGATTCTCGGGATTAGGGCATCATTGCCCGATCGGTGATCTAATCTAATCCAAGAAACCCAACTCGTCTTCCACAACGCCGGCCAAGCCCCTTTTATGTCTCGATCCGACACTGTCCTTTGGCGGCCAAATTCGTGAGAGGCTGCGAAGGCTCTCTGCTTTCTGAACGGAATCCGCGAGACGGCTAGGCTTGTCAGGTATAGATCAGTAGTCTAATCAAAGACACTACTCACTTTAACTGTCCGGCAACGGCCCAGCCGTTATTCTCAATCTCTTTGGCAAGCTCTTCTTGGTGGTTGCCTTGGAGTGCTGGATTTGGTACCACGACGAGAGGCACGCCGATGCGCAAGGCTTCCATGATCGAGCCCGATCCTTTTTTTTAAACAGATTCAACTTTGAGAGCCTCGCACTCAACTGTCCACCCAGGAAAGCTTACCCGCATGGCTGAGAATCATTCCCTCCACAGTATCCAGAGCTTTATTTGATTGGGTTGAGCGCATCTCCTGGAGAAGTCCTTCCTGTCTAAAGCCGAACCCTTGGATAACAAGACCATAGCGTGCAGGGCTTTCGGGGGGAGCGTTTTGGATGAATGTGTCAAAGATAGCACGGCCCTCTTTTCCGTACTGGATCAGAAGTTTTGTATATTCATGAGTTTTGAGCGCCTCGAGGAAATCGCTGTCTAAAACATTCGAAAGCAAGGTATCGAACGGAGCTGTAGCGCCAATAGTCACAAAGCACACCTTCTGAGGTTTGTTGGCCATAGTCGCGAGAGCAAGAATCAATAGAATAATCAAGACATGTTTCAAGAAATATCTGCAAATTACAAATACCTTGTCTGCAGTTCCGGCTGTCGTTCCTTGTTGGTTGGTTGCTGAGAAGGAAAGCAACTCGGCAAGCCAATGACATCACGTGAAATTATCCAGCGAATAAATGCCACTAACCTCTAATGGTCCAGCACGCTAACCACACAAGGCTAGTCCCTCAATCTTCCCCGATGCGCCAGAAATAATTGTCGGCAGCGTCGAGAAGCAACTACGCCGTGACAATTGCCATTCCATTGAACCAGTGCACCCTCACCATGGCCGGAACAGCGAGAGCGCTGAGCCGTGCGGCCCATATGTTTTCTCGGAGACAGCACCTGGCCTCTTCGCAAGTTTTCCACACACAGCCCGCGCCAATTCGTGTCCAACAGACACGATGGTTCACACCATCGCCCTTTACCTATCTCCCTAAAAGTTCGGACGCGGAATCAAAGAATGCTCCGTATGAGATCATCGAGGATTTGCCTGACTACTCAGTCGACAATTTCACGGAAGCCGAGAAGTCCATGTATGAATTGATGTCCCCTGAAGAACGGGCAGTATTCGACGCCGAAAACAGACGGTTTGTCGAGATGTGGAGAGACCCGCGTCGACAAAAAGAAGATATCGACCTAATCGAACAATCAGCGGCTCGCATTGAGAAGGAATCGAAAATGCGATTTGAGGATGTCAGAGAGAGAAATCGTGGTTTCTGGGCGGAGGAAGAAGACGATGAATTCTCCAATGCGGAGGATGGAGATGACACTTTCAACGATGATGAAATCACATCCATGGCCCACGCTGAGCTGGAACTACACCGTGAGGTTCGAGAGTATTCTCGTATTGCAGCATGGGATATGCCCTTGTTGAGCAGTATGTTGAGACGAAAATTTTCTATCGCTGTTAAACACTTCTTCTTTTACTGACTAGACTCGTTACAGACCTTACCAAGCCGTTTGAACTGCCCAAAGAGAACCAGATTCTCCGGTTTCGATACACAACGTATATGGGTGAACAACACCCGGCCGAACACAAGGTTGTTATGGAACTCAGCTCCAAGGACCTGGTACCGAAACATTTGACCGAAGCGCAGCGCCAGACATTCCTTAAACTCGTCGGACCTCGCTATAACCCCGATACAGACATTGTGCGCATGTCATGCGAGAAGTTCTCCGCTCGGGCTCAGAACAAACGCTATCTCGGCGATACCGTCAAGAATCTCATCAAGGAGGCCAAGGAAGGCGACTCCTTTGCAGACGTGCCTCTTGACCTTCGACACCACAAACCAAAACCCAAATATATCTTCCCGGAGTCGTGGAAAATGTCGGAAAGTCGTCTGCGACAAATCACCACTGATCGCGAAAACCGACTTCGCATTGAGCAAGAGCGTAATGCCGTAGTGGATGGCAAGGAGTCTGTGCTGCACGCTATTCGCACTTTACCAGAACTGAGTCAACATCCTCAGCTGCGTGCTGCAGATGATAAGGCCGCTGTCAAGGAGACAGTAGGCAGGGGGAAAGCTGGCGCTCGATTGAGAAGATAGATTGAACTCATCAACACCAGTTCTCATAGCACAAGCCATGTATATTTCGCTCTGTACCATACACCACCACGCAATATCAAATTTGAATGTTCTATCAGGTCCAAACTTTTGTCGTAGAAACCCCAAGACAATAGAAGATGTACGTACGCTACGCAAAATCAATCCTATGGCTTTTTCTATTGAACAACCCAATTCATAAGGAATGAAGCTTATATTTCCTCAATAGCTTTCCAAATTATCGATAATCACCTCATCTGGTAGATTTTTCACTTTTTTAGACACAAGCGGCGAATTAAAACAATAAGATGACTTCTGCCACCCAACTCGAGACCATTCACCATCGAAAAGGAGAGAACTAAGCAAGAACAATAACTATAAATTAAGAAAGAAAAGAAAAGAAGAGAAAGAGAAAGAAAAAATACCATACCCATCTGAATCCTTTCTTGGGGCGGACAGACAGACCTTGGAGCCCAAAGATGAAACGAGAAGATATATGCCTGATAGAGCCAAGGGGCAGTTTTCTCAGAGAGTTGAATTCTCGAAAAGTAAAAAGAAAGAAGAAAGAGAAGAAATTGCGTCGATAATCAAGAAATAAGAAATGGGGAAATGAAATGAAATGAGAAAAAAGATGAAAATGAAATAAAATCCGAACTTATTAAACTTATTACCAAACTGACTGACTGTCTCGGTCGTAAATAACGGGGAGGGAGAGAAAAGAGAGCGAGAGGATCGCTCAACGACGCCCACGATCAAGAAAGACAAGGTTCGCTCAGAACAAGATCAAGTTCCCATAGCGATCCTCAGGGATGGAAGAATCAAGCAACTCGCTGATGCTACGGTATTTGGGCTCGGAATTGTCGAACTTGGCGAGTTCATTGCTGAGGTTGTCAAGGGTGTCATCGGCAGCATTGATGTCCTCTTCGGCCACACTGTACCGTTTGGTCTTGTTGTTGGTCACTGGCGGTTGAATCGTAGTCGACCGCGGGGTTCCTCCCAGGGAGCTGAACGGCGAGAATGAGTTCACTGTATCAGTCATTGAAGGGATAGTTTCTGGAGACATACTATATTCATGGTTAGGACCTTGAGATTCAAAGAGACGGCGAGAACGAACGGGGCCGCTGCCAGTCGGGGTCTGAGGTGCATCATACTTATAGGAGAACGATGCGTTTCCAATGCGTTCAAAGTCAATGAAGCGGCTGATGCTTGGCGGGGTGACAGGACTTGAGCCATTGGTAGTGTTGTTCTTGGTGGTGGTGGTGGTGGTGGTGGTGGTGTTGAGACCAGCTCTGTACACCATGTCGAGAGGATCATCAACGACCTGGGCTTCAGTGACGGTTTCCCCGGCCATGGAGGGGGTCTCGGGGGTAATAGTCTTGGTCTCAGAGATTGTCTTGATGCTCCTGACATCGCTCTTCTCCTTGCCATGGCCGTACTCGATGGCTTTCATCGGAGCTGCACGCTTGCGCCAGTTGTTCTGAGTGTAGCTAGCACCAACACGCGAACGAGAGCGAAGACTGGGGATATTGTGCTTGTCACGATACCAAGCTGGGATCTCCTGCAGCCCGATGGTCTCCAGGGTCTCAATATCGGTTGGCATAATGTGCTTGTAGCGGCAGCCTAGAAAGGACCAGGTTAGTGATATATAATAGCAACAAGAGCAAAAAAGAAGCTTACCCTGCTGCTCAAAGTCACACTCGCCAGTGCGGATCCAGTACGAGCAGTAGACTTTCGCTGGCTTGTCGGTGCTGCCATCATGCTGGTCAACCAGATTCATTAGTTGAGGCCGATTCCAATTTCAGGGGCCCGGGAAAGAAGACACAAGAAACCAACCTTCTTGTCGTAATGACGGCCCTTGCCCTTACCATAGAAGGTGGTGAGAGCGAAGGAGTCATTCTTGGCCTCGGTAATGCCAACGCTGCAATGATGGCCGTCGACGATGTAGTAAACGCCACGGGTAGGGACAGTGCCGACGCTGGTCATGCCGCGAGTGTCGGACACGTTCATGTTGCGTGGCACGCCGTGGATGCTGATCTCATTCGGCAGCTCATCGAGGGCAATGAGAGGAGTAATGGCGTTGTTCTCGCGAACGAGGAAAAACTGAGGGCGAATCTCAGACATGGTGAGTTGCAAGTGAGGACAATTGAGAGGAAGCAACGAGAGGAAATAATCCGCCAGGGAACGGAGGAACAGGGGAACGAAGGATAAAAGATGACCGATAAAAGACTCTGAAAGAGATATTCTTTCCGACACGACAGTGAGAAGATGGCAAAGGAGATGCCGAATCCCAAGAGGCTGTCCTTGCCTATAAGAGCTTGGGTCTTGGGCACTTGACGCTCTGTATAGCTTTTGAATAGCGAGACCTGCAGGGAAAGAAGGAGGAAATGGTATACTGTAAAGAAGCACTTCAAATTGGACGGAGAGAAGAGATGTGAAGCTTGGTGGAGGGCGAGAAGAGAAAAAAGACATGGATTTATACGAGGAGAAAGAAGGCGGCTGGGGACGAGGGGGAGGAGGAGAGACACCGCGAGACAGAAAGGTGACATGAGGGCGGGGCAACCTGTCAGACTGACAACAAAGAAGGACAATGCCATGTCAAATTCGCCAGCTGCACAGCGGCGCTTTGATTGGCGCAACCAGAAAAGGTCTGGATGATGACGGTTGCCCGATTGGGACGCGGCTCTCCTCAGCGCGAGAACAACGACAAGAACCCCCTCAGTCCCTGCCCAGCCTCCCTGACGATGCTTTCTTCACGACGTGAGACACTTGGATGTTCTTTGTCTGCTCGCATGACCGCCGCCGTTGGTTGGCTGGTTGGCCGGTTGCTTCGCTGTACGCCGGGGAAGCCCGCTAAGATTCTTATTGTTTATTCGGATACGGCCCCGATATCTGGTAGCAAACGGCACGCCTTTTGTCTGAATTGAAGGGGCTGGAGACGAGAGAGAGCCAGACTGACTTGGTTTTGGTCGTCGTCTGTCTCATCCTGAAGGACAGAGAGGTCTGGCTCTCAGCCCAGAACTCATGTCCTGCAATGACCGACACCTTGCGAGCCCAGAATCAACACGCTTTCCCCACGTAGATAGATAGGGGCTGGGTTAGGGGTAATTGGTCATATCCATTCATTGTCTAGATATTCTCGCCGGTTGGATTGCTCGTGGCATTCGAAAAGTACGTCTAAGGCTAAGCGTGGATACGCCGGTGTCGTTTCAAGAACTAGCTGAACTAATATTCTTTCTTCGTTGTAACCAGGTTAATGTACCGTAGTAAGGGGATTCTCGCAATCATTTGAAGCCTTCTTTGACAATGGAGTACCTGGTTGTTTTGAACCTGCATCCATCCATGGATGCAGCTGGATAGGTATCGAGCACTCTTACTGGTGTGGTGAAGAAGATGTTTAGAAATGAAAGTAAAGAGAAAATAAAAGAAAAAAAAAAGATCACTCAATGAAGGCATACAATGTACAGCTGTTGCGGCATGACCTACTGGTAGTTCGGTTTGATGCGATTGAAATAAGGTCGACGCCAAGCATTTATGCCCATGGATAGCGTTTCTATGCAGTCCTGCAGCCTAACGCTATCACTACCGATAATATAAATGAATGCGGCTCGGCGGGAAGCTCCACCAAGCTGCATGTCATATTTTTATCACAAAAACAACTGGCATACAGCTTGCTTGCTGGAAAGTTTTATTGTCTGACGACGGACAAGGTGAAACCTCTTTGAACATGGCATTCGATATTACCTACTGATTGACAAAAGCCTACCTCATACATCATCTATCCATGCAAAAGAGAGAAAACATTACAGCACATAGGACATGAACCTATGGATCCGCCAAATCAGATCCTAACCCGCAAGCCTTTTCGCCAATGATTTTTGACACATATCGCAATCATGTGAGACTTGAATTAATGACTATGACAAACTAATATCCTGCCTAACACGTGGGGCAAGCTCACGCTGGAGGTGGAGCCCGCATGGAGTCGTAACGAGGAGGCTGGGAATATGGTCTGAGTCCAACAGCATTAGAAGCAGTGTATGGACTGTGGTAGCCACTCATGGATGAGGATGGCGGGTATGCTGTATGAGGAATCGGCCCGCCAGGAGGCTGGTACTGAGTAGGATGATGAGTGGGAGGCCCGGACAAATCTCTCTGTCTGTTCTCTGCCTTTTTTCTTTTCACGAGATCGCCTTTAACGCCGTAGAGGTAACTTCTGGCCGAATCCACCAGCCACCTCGGTTCCGTGCTTTGCCGTAGTGACTGTAGCATTGCTAGAATCTGCTCTTCCGAATTGAGGTGAGGACAGACTCGCTGATAGCCCAGATGAGCGATCCCGCAGAGACCGCAATGCTCTACTCCAGCCAGCTTGAGTGGGCAGTATCCAACAGGATGCATCTGATTGCAGGCAATGCACGGAAGGGACCGGTCCATAGAATCATTCGAACCGTCCATATGTATGACTGCGCTAGGATCTACACGTTTGAAGGGTCGAGCTATGGAGAAAATAGAAAGTTAGCCCAATAGTCAATTCGCCATGGGAATTTTTTGGCGATCTTTACCTTTAACCTTCTTTACGGGCGAGTATTCAAGCAGGGACTCGCCGCCATCGCTCTCAGAATCCTCCTTGGCATTGAATTCGGCGTCGCTATCAAGCTGCACCTTTGCTCGTTTAGAACCTCCTGGTGATTCTTGCTCATCTTTGGCATCTTTAGCCGAGTAATCCACGACAGTTCTCTTCCGTTTCCCCCTTCCAAGTGCTTGTGCGTTGGCTAATGCCTCCTCATCCGCAGCCTTTTGCCGCTCCGCAAGAATTTTTTCCCACAAAGTGTTGTTCACTGGCGTCGGCGCGTCAGAATCACCCAGTCGATCCTCCAGCGCGTCGTTTTCATTCGCCCACACGCGAGCAAAACTGAACTGCGACTCAGCAGACTCGTCATTGCCGACTTGCGTGTTTTCTGCTTGGCTGCGGTCAAGCAGCTTTTCGACGGAGTCCGCATCATAGTGAACATCGCCGGTGTTGTCATCTTCGAAAAGTGCTTCCGCGCCGTGTCGCAGGATTGATTCTAAGTCTACGCCGCCGTCGTCATCCGCATCCATTTTCTCAATAAGGACGTGGTCTAGAGCCATTTTCTTCTTGCCTATCTGCATGATCTTCTCTTCGGCACTTTCGCGCGTCATCAACTGAAAGACAAGTACTTTCTTCTTCTGACCAATTCGGTGAGCACGGGACAATGCTTGGATATCTTGATGTGGGTTGAAATCAGGATCCATAATGATCACGGTGTCAGCTGTCGCAAGATTGATCCCAACACCTCCTGACCTCGTCGATAGAAGAAACGCGAAAAGCTTCGAATTGGGCTCATTAAACTCGTCAATCCTCTTTTGCTTTTCATGGGCGCCCATGGAGCCGTCAAGACGGGAATAAAGCAAGCCAAGGCCGTCAAGAAAATCCTCAACAATGTCTAGATTATCCAAGAACTGACTGAATAACAGAACTCGGTGGCCTCGTTCCTTGAGTTTCGGCAACAGTAGCTCAAGCAGTTGAAGTTTCCCAGATGCCTCCACAAGATTCCTATGAGAAAGGGTAGCATTCGTAGTGCGCTCTTCAATCTGCCTGCTATATACAAATGGATGGCACAAGCATTTTCGTAACTGCATCAAAATATTGCTGAGACTGTGACGTTCATTCTGTTTGGCACTCGGATCCTGGTTGCTTTGAAAGATTGACTTGATCAACTTGCTATTTTTCGCTAGTATCGATTTGTAGAGTTTCTTCTGAACAACAGACATCGAGATGGGAATGATGATCTGCGCCATTGGTGGAAGGAATGTAAGAACCTGTGCCTTTGTACGGCGTAGGAAAAAGGGCCGGATCATGTCATGTAACTCCGGAATATTTTCTTTCGTCAAAGTCTCGTATGTCTCTTCGAGATCTATTGCCCTCCTCTTCGGGTCGCAGAACTGAATGAGATTAAACAACTCACGTATGTTATTTTGCAGCGGCGTCCCAGTTAAGAGGACTCTGAATGGGAAATCAATGCTGGACAAGGACTGATAAAGAAGGTTTCTGTCATTTTTCAATCTTTGGCCTTCATCCACAACGAGACCTGCCCAAGGAATGCCCGCTAAAACCCTGCGAGCTTTATCCTCGACCATGGATTCATAAGATGCCACTATGATATGAGCTCTGAGATCACGTGCATTTTTGGGAAACATTTCATAGTCGTGCGCAAGCTTCCGTGCTACGGAACTGCCATAGAATGTAACAACGCGAAGGGATGGTGCCCATTTTTTGATTTCTCGACGCCAATTTGGACAGGTTGCATTCGGTACGACAACCAGAAAAGGCCAGCATCGGTGATCTTCGATCAGAGTGGAAAGGAAAGAGATGACCTGAATGGTTTTGCCAAGTCCCATCTCATCAGCAAGGATGGCATTTTGTTCTTGATACCATTTGTAGTACAGCCAATTGAGACCGTCGAGCTGGTAGTCCATGATTTTCCCACCAGTCAAACAACTTGGCTGGGACTTTTTCACCAAAGTTGACTGGAAGTCTTGTTCACGGACGGTTTTGAGATGCTGTTTAAGGGAAGAAGCCCTGGGAACCTTGACATAGTCTTTCAGGACCCAATCTTCATATGCAGCTTTGAAATCATCCCAACGTCCCGTTTCATTTGGCGACGGTACGGTCTCCCAGACAGCGTCCTCGTATAGCAAACCTTTAAACTTGACATAGGCTTCCTTGACGTCTTTCACCCTGGCCATATCTATTTCCCTTGATTGCGTACTAACTATGTTTGTGTACTTGACGTCGAATACTATATCAACCCTCAGGTAGTCTTCCGGGATAGCATCTTCAGACGTCATCTGTGGTTTGATGCCTTTGGGGGATTTAAAGAACGCTTTACGCATTAAAGGTGATGCGGCTCCCCAAACCCAAGACCCCTGCATCCACGTGGTGCGATAATAAGACTTCCGTTTCCATTTGACCAAATACTCCTTTTCAATTTCTTTTAAGGTGTCAACGGTATATCCAGGAATGTACGCGTCCGCATCAACAGGTCGCCAGCCAACCAGGCCCTCTATCTCCCCTGGAACTGAGATGCATGTGTGGCACTGCCACCTCCTGGAATACTCTTTTAGTCGTACGCTTGCAAGGTCGGAATCCGGCTCGGAAGTCTCAACATCGTTCGCGTTCGAGTCGGATTTAGCTGGAAGATGTTTGGGATGGAAGGCTCTCTGGCAGTTGACACATCGAAACATCACATGATCAGGGCTATTTAGTAGAGATTGATCCACTTTGGTAATCGGGTCAAGTCCATCGTTCTGCTCTCGCTGTTGCTGTTCTTGTCGAGGACTTAGTCGCTGTCGAAATGGTTTCGAGGGTGGATTCTCCTCATTGCATGAAGAGCAATGGCCCAGGTGAGGTGCAGTCGCATCCTTCTTTAGAGCAGTACCAAGACAGCGACGGCACTGTAAGACGAACTCGTCCCAGCCGACCTTGGTCACAAGATGTTCCCGCTGGCTCCGAGGTCCCAAACAAACTGTATGATAGGCGTTTGTGCAACTTTGACAGAAAACGAGCGGACCTTTCTCGCGATCGTCCCCATGGATATCGCAACTATCACATACTTGACGATGCCGAAGCCTAAAGGGGTCGTCACTGGGAAGTCTATAAAACTTCTCCTTTGCCCCTGAAAACTTCTTCTCTGTGCCAGCATCTTCGACCTCAGAGATGTCGTCCTCGAGTCTCTCTTTGAACCGATTGGACTTGTGTTTGGTGGTCCTGGTTGACGATCGCACACCGCGCCTGCGCGAATGCGAATTCGAATCGCTGTCATCCTCAAATTGATGTTGTCGTATGCGTCCAGAAGTCCGTTGAGCAGCTTGTCTGCCTGATCGCCGCCTCTTAGATGCTCTTGCGGAAGAGCTGCCAAGGACATCATCACTTGATAATCCTTCGTCGGACCAAAATGCGGAGCGATTGGTAATGGGTTTACTGATTCTGCGTGTTGATCGTCGTGCTGGGGGGCTATCCGAGTCATCGATTTCTTCAGGAGTGCTACGACGTCTAGGCCGTCCGCGTCCGGGACGTCCAGGGGGGCGCTTCGCGGTGCTGGCTACTATGATTTGCTCGCCATCCGAGGAATCAGTATTTTCTGAGATGGCCGATTCTTCGTAATCCTGTAATCCATCGTTTTCCGCAATGGAGTCACGCGCCTTCCCGGCTTTTGGCGGTCCATCCCTCTTGAAACTAGCCAGAGCTTCACGGCCATTTTCCAAGGTGTTCAAATATGAATCTTTGAGCTGAGCAATTATCTAGTTAGAACCAACTAAAGCTTGACTATATAAAATTGAAGTATTCAATGCAATCCAAAACTTACCCACTCCTTGTCCGAGCTCTGAAGCTCTACCATGTAAAGCAGGTTTTCACCAACGCGCTTTTGCTCCCAAATGGTGCGAACCGTCGAATGACCGGGTAAAAATTCATATTTGTCTGCATCCTTTGGTAGCGGGGGGACTTCAATGACGAAAGTCCGAGGTCTCTTGGGCACAGAGTCAGCTTTGACTGGCGTCACTTCAGCCGCCGAGCCTGACCGTGAGGATGTGACAGTAATGGCTCGCGGCGCCGAGCTTTTGCTGACTGACGGCCGAGCTGTACGTATAACCGACCCGATTCCCCGGTCTTCAACGGCGGAGAATTGTTGCAATAAGTCGGCGACCAGTTCGTCAGCATCCTCAGATGCCGAGAAGTCCTTTTCGGAAGATGGCATTTTCTGCGCTCAATCACGGCCGAGGCATTTGACGGGACAGGATGCGAGTTTCGCGTAGGGTAGAGATAGAAGTAATGGATCGATTGAAAGCGTATGTTGACCCTGTGCTGTGGTGAGAGACGTCCAAGGAATCCCCAAAGCCGTGGAATAACATATAAGGTAAAAGGAATCATCAATTAACGCGGAGACGCGCTTCGGAATATCATTAATCCGGTTATCAACCTCCTCCCCGATTGGTTGAAGAATCTACATATGGATCTCTCCTATCGTCCATGATTATTTTTCCCACCTGCCATTCTGATTCTGATAATAAACAATCACAGCGCGAGCCAGAGTCGACCTATATGCCAATTGTTTTTGTCTTGTTTACCTTCCTTATACCCTTTTCAAGGCAATATTGAGGATGATCCCTCTCAGTCGGAACTCCCTGAAATTATACCACCCGGTCATCGAAGTCGCATGCCTCAAAAAGTCTATACCAGGCACCCGCTATGCGTCACTAACATCAGCTATCGGACGTGCAGCGAGGAAATCTGCTGCTGCTGAAGCATCAAGAGAGAATAGGGATACGCGCCGTTTACTAGATAACAGGCGATCGCCGGCGTCTTCTCTCAGAACAGACTCATCTATTACATTCTCCGACCGCCACGCCGAAACCAAAGGTCCAGGCGACGTTGACAGTGAACCTCACTGGTTTGATAGCAGGGCCAAAAGGTCTAAGAAACGTGGAAAGGGCTCCGGCCACCCAAAAAAGAAACGAGGCAGTAAACGCCATGTTATCACCGACGAAGTGCCGGAACGAGTGAGATCACACGTCCTTGTACCATCGTCAATCCCATACACAACACCTGCGTCGGAATTCATATACGGACTATCAGCCGTTGAAGCTGCTCTGCGATGCACGCGCCGCACGTTGTATGTGCTATATATATACCAGTCCGCCGACGACGAGGTTTTGAGCCCGGAGAAAGTCGCCTTGCGCAAACTCGCACTAGCTAAAGAGATCCGAGTAAAGATTGCGTTTGCAGGTTGGGACAAGCTCTTGGATAAAATGAGCGCCGGCCGCCCACACAACGGCTGCGTTCTCGAAGCATCACCCTTACCGCAACTGCCAGTTGCTTGTTTGGATCCGGTCTCTCTCCCAACAGAACCCTATTTCAATGTCAGTCTGGCTCCACAGTCTGTGGAACAGGCTGCTGTAAATGGCTCAAGCAACCAGGTCGCACGCGTGCCGCGGTACGATGAAGCTGAACAAAAACGCTTTCCGTTCGTCCTCCTCCTCGATGGCATTCTCGACCCTGGAAACATGGGTGCCATCATCCGGTCTGCCTACTACCTGGGCGTTGACGCACTCATAATAACAGGTCGCAACTCCGCGCCCCTTACACCAGTCACAATAAAAGCTAGTGCCGGCGCCGCGGAGAATATGACGATACTCAAAGCCGGCAAGGAGATAGATTTCATCCGTCGTTCGCGCCAGAACGGTTGGCGTTTCTATGCCGCCGACTCCCCCGCCAATATCGCCGATTTGGCCGCGACAAACAACAATGTAGTTGAAGACGGTTCTAGTGGCGCCGGTATCTTGACGTCGGCGCCAACTGTTCTTATGCTTGGAAGTGAAGGGACGGGACTGTTGCCTCGCATCAAAGCCCAAGCGGATGGGTTTATATCTATTCCCGGTGCTCGGGTCCGTCCTGAGATAGCCATAAATGATGCCGCACGAGTTGATAGTCTGAATGTCAGCGTCGCAGCGGCGTTGCTAATGGAGATGTTGATGCGCGTCCCTCTTCGAGTAGCGAATCTTCCGCCGATATCAGAACCTACTCAGGACGTCGCTGAAAAACAGAGCGACGGTCAATCACCACCACCGAGGTCTTTCGATTTCAACTGAATCCTCGATTCATACTTGTACTATATTATATTAGCCAGGTATATGACTGGATGACCTGTACATTAGAAAATTCTACAAAGGCAATTATCATCGCAACCATGTGGATATCTACATCATCATCATCATCATCATCATCATAATATTATTAATAATAAATAACCTAGCCGAGAGACTTCGCATGCTTCATTAAATCACCACTACTAATTCTTTCTAGAAGTAATAGTAGCACGAAGTGCAAATTCAGGCAATCAAACTGCCGATCAACACATTCTGAAAAAATCATGTATGAGCATCCTCCATCCAGAGAAGTGAAGACCATCTTCGTTGATCTCCTTCGTCTAAGAAGAAGAAGACGAGGTCGTTTCAGGCCGTGCAACAGCGCCAAATCGCACATTGCCCACGTCGAAAACCTGGTGTATTGTCAGCACATGTTAAGTCTATACAATAGAAGAAGTAGTGGTAAAACATACCGCGTAAACTCCCTTCAAGAAGGTGTCGCCTAGAATATCGAAGGGGTTTGAGCCGCGAGACTGGATGCCACCATAGGTGTATCCGGAGCCAGCATCGGCAAAGCTGAAAGCCGATTTCTGAATTGCAATTTGGGTGTCACCAACCGCAAAAGTGACAGTAGGAAGCTGGTCGGCGGGTGTGTTTGTAGGGAACACATAACCTTGCTGGGAACTGTCGTACTTGGAGTTCGGGATAGCATCGTAGATCGCCTTCACGGTATCGTCGTCAACGAGAGCAAGAGTAGTTCCCGTGTCAGCAATAGCGGTGTTGCCAGAGCGGGTGATAGTCTTGCCATTCACTGTAGCGGAAGTCGAATCGAAGGTCCAGAAGCCCTGGCTATTGTCGACAGCTGCGTAGGTGATTTGGCCGCCTGTGGCATTGACAGTATCCTGGTCAATGTAACCAAAGGTGTAGAAAGAGTTGTCATTCTTAATGGCTGCTTCACCCAAGTGAGCAGTAAACAGCTGTGCATCCGTGGGGATCAAGTTCTGGGAAATAAGGTTATCCACTGGCGTTTTAACTGCTGAAGGCTGGACGGTGTTGATGCTGTCCCATGCGAGGCCCAGCAGACCGTCTCCTTCTGACTGTTGGAATTCCGACGACAGTTCCTTGGCTAGTTCAATGGCTTGTTTCTGGATCTTCAGGCCGCCCAGATCGAGAACATCAGTGCCAACATTACCAGAGGCAGAGGAGCCGTCTCCGTAGGAGATTTTCCAAGTATCCCCGGAAGAGACCTTCCAAGTGCTCGACTTAGAAGGGTCAAAAATGGTGTGGCTAGATCCAGAGGATTGAACGCTGGATGGCAGCTCAGTGGACCATACCTAGAAGTGGCGAAGTCAGTCTAGCAGTTCGCAAATATGACAATATAGCAGAAGGATGCGTACCCAAAGGTCAGAGGAACCAGAGTCGAAATCCAGGCTCAGAGTCTGAGCAGGCGTGCCGATGCCGACCTGAGCGAGGTACTCGGTGTCATTCTGGATATCGTCGGCGGGGACATCACCGGTCTGGCCGTCTGTTTTCTTCTGCAAGACGCGATGGATGCGGGTGCGACCACCGATGGGTCTCTTTTCGGCAGTAGTGAACTTGCCTCGCTGACTGACGCGGTTGACATGAAAGTAGGGGCCCTCCAGGGTAGGATCAAAGCCGAACTTGCGTAGCGCGTGCACGTAGGACTTGGTGCCATTGCGCTGGTACTTGGGGTTCAAGATGACCTTGATCTTGCTAGCCATGCTGGGCGTGTGGATCGTTAATGGGGTGAGAGAACAGCAGCGTGTCTGATTAGGCGAATGTAGGATGCACAAGGAGTAGTGCAAGTGAGGCGAGAAGGAGAATAAGAAAGCTGGGAGGAAGAAAGAGGAGAAGGAAGAGAAGGAGGGAAGGAGTGAGGTTTATATGAGCGAGCCTGACTCAAGGGAAGGTGCGATGGCTGACTGCCTAGTTTGGCTAGTATGATCTGCCGTCGTATGATTGCGAAGAGTTCCCATTCGTCGTCGTTCCCTCAGCCCGCCACAGGAGAAGCTTATCAGTTGCGAGACTGCCCCTGGAGATGTGTAACGCCAAAGGCGCAAGTGACGACGTCAGCGTAGGCCAATGATACCGCCAAGTGCCGTAGTTGTAGACGCTACATTGTGGCATGCGTGCAGATCATGCAGAGGGCCTCCTATCCAGTAGTTAGCACGAAGACCTAGTCCATCAAAGTCTCCTGCTAGTATCTACGCCGTAGTAGTTCTGCAAATGAGGGCGCCCTGTGGCTTTGCGAGTCACTTGGCTTGCAGCAATGACGGAATCAAGCGTGCGCTAGCATGGACCACCGCGGCATGCTTATCTGCACGTTACTTGGCTTGTTTCTGTTTGGGAAGAGACGAACTGGCCTCTGTGTCTCCTGTATCGAATTCTGCGCATATTCTTGAGCACATGCAGATTCCGCCATATGGTGCAATACTATCATAACTACAAAGGGACTGCGCTGCTACACAAAGTCGCAGATACAAATAACCTTCCGAGCCAAGCGGGCCGCCTGCCGCACCCTTATTTTAGCAGCCAACCAAACGAGTCTGTATGCTGTGGCTGTGACTGACAATCTCGATTGTGGCGAGTAGCTCCCCTTCAGCGATTATCGTGATTGACTTCCATCATTCGTTTTGATTCGTGCAACTTCCATTCTTGTTTTTACGTGGCCGTCCAGTCTGTCTGCAGGTCTGTCAGATGCTTTCCCAACCTTGGAACAACTGCGTGTCGATTGACTGCTCTATACCCCAACTGAGGAGCTTTACGCTTGAAAGAGTCGGTCTCTTCTGATTAAAATAGCTGTAAATCTAGTTTTAACTCAATAATAATCTTGTCACCAATCACCAATGGACAAATACTGCAACCCACACGCAGCCTACATGAAACACCTGCCTCCACATACTCAAACGCCATTGTAAATTAAGTGTTGTTTTGTATAACAACAGTCAACCAATGTCATTGCACTGGTGATCGGTTTGAATCGCGAAACATGTAATGCAAATATAGCTCTCAAAAAGTGCACTTGACGCAATCCTTATTTCTTCTTGCCTTTTGATTTGCTCGACTGCACATTGGACGATACACTGGCCGCTCTTGATGTGTTTGCTGACGTCCCCTTGCTACCAGCCTTGACACCTTTGAGCTTTTTGTTCTAAATGAAGAGCGAATGGTCAGCGAAAAGACGAATAGAAAACAAAATTTGTAGCAAAGCTTACCACCACTCCATTCTTTGATTTCTTCTTGGCAGGCGCCTCTTCCTCGTCCTCTTCAGCATCCTCGTCTCCACGCTCACGGCCGCGGCCTTTGCCGGTATCCCCATTAGCCTTTGTCTCAGGCTCGAATTCCCTGGCTATGGTGTTGAGCAATGTAGTACACCGACGACTGAGCTCAACTGGCGTCCGGCTCAAGAAAAACCAATCAAATCGGAACAGAGGGCTTTCGCGAATTTCCTCGCGCATCCTTTCAAAAAGCTGGATGCCTTCGCTATCCTCCTCCTTGCCCAATTTATCAAGCATTACCAGCAGGAACCGATCTTCCTCTTCGGAATAAACTTTCTTATTGGTAGTGGATACCGTATAATTGATCTTCAACTGCTGAAGTGGCACACGGTACATGTCCAACTTCTTCCGAAGCATCTTTCGCTGGTGTGTGTTCTTTCGTACCTTTTCTTCGCCCTGCTCAATAACGCGGACGTACTTAGGATAATCATTGATCTCGTCGTAGCGCTCCCAGAATACTTTAGCATACTCCTTTACTTCTTGAGGAGTCTTGCTATCAACTTCAGTCGCAATCCCATCATAGTCTGTTCGACCGAATTTAGCGGACCCATTGACAAATTGCTGGAAGTCCCGTCGATTCCAATTAGAAAATCCCAATTCAGAGAGCTGAGCCTTTTCGGCCTGCTCTTCTTCAGTCAGAGGCACGGCGTTGTCAATCTCTTGTTGTTCGAGATCTCGATTAGCTTCACGTTCACTCAAGTCTTCATCGGTCCCCTCCGCAAGGACTGCCTTATAACCAATTTCTTTATGGAAGTAAGCAGTTTCTTTTTCTTGTAGCTCATGCAGTCGTGGAGGGAAGAATTGCCAATCGTGAACCGCGACTTGCTTGGGAGCACGGGGTACCTTTGGTTTTGGATCAGCAGTGCGACCGCCAGTAGCCAGAGCTTGACGATAATATTTATCGATCGAGTAGAATTGCTCCTTGCGCTCTCGCTTGGCGGGGTTGATCCAACTGATACCGATATCTTTCTTGCGGTTCGTGAAATCCTCGCCATTCCATTCGTACGCATTATCCGAGGTGAATTTCTGGAGATCATCGATTCCGAGTTTCTCATATTTTTTATTGAGCTCTGCGGTACGCTCTTCGCCTTTTCGCAAAATTGCATCAATATCATCATCGGTGATCTCGTTTCCACCAGCAATCATGCCACCGTTGCCCTTGAAAACGTCAGCAGCACCATGCTGTATCATGCCCAATAATTCGTCTTTGGACGCTGCGTTCTTGGCTTGCTGTTGGGCACGGCCTTGCTGAATGACAAGCTGGTCCAGTCGTAGTTTCTGCGCGGCTCGCTCAAGAACCTTTTCCTCAATTGCGTTTTCGGTAACGAATCTGAACACAACGACTTGCTTCTTCTGACCGATACGATGAGCGCGATCCATAGCTTGTAGATCAGCTTGAGGATTCCAGTCACTGTCGAAAAGCACAACAATATCCGCAGTAGTAAGGTTGATACCAAGTCCACCAGCACGTGTGGTAAGCAGGAAAATGAATTTATCAGAACCTTCTTTGTTATAATCGTCGATCGCGGCGATACGGTCCTCGTGTGCTGTCGAACCGTCAATACGACAGTACTTGTGGTCTCGGAAAACACAGTAATCTTCAAGAATGTCAAGCACACGGCTCATCTGGGAGAAAATAAGTACACGGCTTCCTTGTTTCTTCATGCGGTTCAGAATCTTGTCTAAAACGATCATTTTTCCCGCATTATCCACAAGGTGTTCATCTGTAGTATAGGGCGGACCGGGCTCAGCGCCTTCGAAGAGATAAGGATGGTTACAACACTTGCGTAGCTGCATCACAATGTTAAGCAATCGAGTCTTTGACTCCCGCTTGCCAGCAGCACCGTTGACGGCATCAATGTCCTTTTCAAGAATTTTTTGATACCATTTAACTTGCATCTCCGACATGCCGACATACAAATTAATTTCTTTCTTGGGCAACAGACTTTTCTCGACATCGCTTTTGACCCTGCGTAAGAGGAAAGGTCGCAGAACACGGTGCAATTGTTGCACAACTGTGTCCTGATCGGATTCTTGATTGGAAAACCACTGATCAAAAGCCTCGGAATCACCAAAGACATCCGGCAGCAAAAAGTTGAGAAGAGCCCAGAGTTCATGCAAATTGTTTTGTAGGGGTGTACCCGTGATCAATAGTCGATTGCGGGAGCTGAAGACACGTATGATTTGAGCAAGCGACGACTCCTCGTTCTTGATGCGATGCGCTTCATCGATAATGATATATTCCCAAGGAAATTTCTTCAAGTGAGACTTCTCGCGTAGAATCATTTCGTAGCTTGTGATGCAGACATCGAAATCCTCCCTTTCAAGACGCTCTGTGATCAAAGCGTGTCGCTCTTCTTTACTACCTTGTAATACGATAACGTTGACCTCTGGCGTCCACTTCGCAAATTCTCTCTTCCAGTTATCCAGAGTAGATTTCGGTACTGCAACTAGATGCGGGCCGGTGATGCCGCAGACGTGTCGCAAGTATCCGAGAAAAGAAATGGTCTGCAAGGTTTTTCCAAGACCCATTTCATCTGCAAGAATACCCGAGATACCATTTTCATGGAGTGATACCAACCAGTTCAACCCAGCTATCTGATAGTCGCGCATCTCTCCATTAACGAAAGACGGCGACTCGCGGAAGATGGTGGCCGTCTCCCCGCCCTTTTTCTCGTCTTTTAGGAGTTCGGCGTCCTCTTCCTTCTCAGTCCGGCGTCTTCTCTCTCCACTGGCACCGCCTTTGCGCGAAGATCCCTTGTCTTTGGCAGACTCATCTGCGTTTAGCCGGTCAATCTCTGCTAATATTTCTTTGATACGAGGATTCGGGTTTGTCTCGATGAAATGACGGAATAAGTCTGTTAGTCCCAAGAGATAACGAAATCTTCGGATGGAATCGTCTTCCTAGAATGCCGAAACAAAATTAGTCTTTGTTTTGACCACTGATACTCGCCTTGCGGGTGGACGAACCTTTGACTCGTCCAATCGTCCGTGCTGTTTGCCTAGTACACTTTTCCTGAGTTGAAAAGCTTCGGACCTCCTCTTGCGTCCATCAGTATGAGCTGCATCGCCTGCAATGCTGCTTGCCGTTGTGTTGGGGTTGGTATCGGAATCCTAGAGAACGTCGAAGTAAGTAGAAATCCTGCTTGTTATTTGACGACAACAGTATTCAGCCGCATCGTACCGTGTATTCCGGCGTCTCTTGATAATCCTAAAAAATAAAATAACGTTAGAGGATAAGCCCTACACTTGGGACAGAGATTGAACATACCGCCATAGGGTAGTCTGGTTCATCGACTGGAATACGTGCAACAGATTCGTTGCCGTCCGTCATCGGTGTATCCACCTGAGATGAAGCATCTGACTCTGGCAAGTTGCGCGAGAGCGCCATGGTGGCGGTGATTGCGCCGTGAGTGCAAACAATCGAGATGCTCGAAGCACGCTTGAAGTCTCCTCAGCGATAACTCGAGGGTATGCGGCGAGTTCTATGTAGCGTCACAAAGAAGAATCGCACAATAAGCTAACACTATTATGCTAAACCCAAACGATAGAGCGTGCGAGCTGGCGTTGACTGTTGAGAAGAGTGTGAGTGACAGCGGAGTCGTGAAAGCAAGGTTTCCCAGACTCGCGCAGGGCAGGCAAATGGGATAACTCGAAGCCCAGGCGCGTGGAAAGACGCGCTATGATTGGTGGCAGAGGATGATTCAGCAGCCATATGGAACATTGTTCAGCCGGCAGCCGAGGGCATTGACTGTTCGTCTCTAGCGCGGTATTATGTAATGTTCCCATCAGTGCGGGATGAAAATCACGTGGCAAGGGGTCGGTTGCTGCGCTTCCCACCGAACATCGAGCGATCTTGCCTGTCCAGCTGGTCATCTTGGCCCTCTTGCAGTCTCAAACGACGTCCGGCCTATATATCGGCACGTTTGAGCTTGTCAGCAGTGTTCTTTTTCGCAAACCACAATCCAGTTCTGGCCCCTCAATACTCGTCTTTTGTTTGCTTGGGTCTTTCCATAGGGTTCTCCTTCCCCTTCGAAGCTCGGACCTCCAAAAAAAAGGCCCCTCGATAGCAACCTTGGTTGTCACTGAGGAAACACAACTATCCTTCACCACCCTTCACCATTTCATGCTCACTGGCCATCATGGATTCAATGAGGTCGCTTAATACATCGCTTCCGAGCTCTACATCCTTTTCTCAGCCTCCCGAACAACTCTTACAGTCTTTCAAAGCCGCAGCCCTATCGGTCACGAACCTCTACAAGAGTGCCATTACTGATCAGGCACAGGCCAAACAGTTAGGCTACCAAGAAGCCATCCAAGATCTATTACAGTTCCTCGATCGAAAGAATCTCGGACTAGGGGATGGTGAAGGTTGGCAGGTACGACAATGGGCAACCGAACGGTTGGATGGGGTGCCCGTAAACAGTGAAAGCGACGATGAGGACAAGCCAGTGGTGAGCTCATCACCGGCCGTTAATCGCAAGGAGCAATCGCGCGAGAATGATCAGTCACGGCGGAATTCGGAGTCTACTTCATTACGAGCGGATCATACTTCTTCTGAGCAACAGCCTCCAGTCAGTCGAGAACAGCCCGAGACGAGTCAATCAACAACCACCTCCGACATGTTTCCAAAGGCACCTGTCTTCACATTTACCGCCGGACCTGCCTTTCCTCCCATACCCCAGGACGTGGACATGCAAACGTCAGATAACATGCCTATGACCCCGACTTCTCAAGACGAGACGACGGGGGTTGGTATATCCGTGTTGCCACGAACTGCTCGGACTTCGGGTCGACTCAGCAGCTCTAATCGACGAACATCAGCCAACGGAACAGTTTTAGGAAGCAAAAGGAAAGTTCAATTCCCCGATTTTTTTGACCTATCGGGCTTGAATGGACGTGAGTTTTTTGGAGGCGGCAAACGAGGGCGATTCACTTGAAACAAAAATGGTTTACCTGCACGACGGAATGATTGGTATGCAATTTTGATACCCAGAGGAAGGGACGGATATTCTTAGCATTTATGAGGAGTCTTTATGCATCATGGTGTTCGCAGCTGGCGGTTTTTCACTATTTTTAGACTTAAACTCTATATATGACACATGGATATTTGATGCCTTTATCTATTATATTCTGATGTACATTAACCTCACAAGTGATGTGCTTCACTAGAACCGAATGAGGTCGGCTTGTAAAGAGTAGGAGATAGTTCGAATAATACGATCCGTAAATCATGGCCAGATGTTCGGGTCAATTGAAAGCCCTGTAGAGCCCTACTCCTATGAGGGACGCAGACAATGTTACAATGCCCAGCTGCCTTGAGCCCATCTTATATTTGCTAGCGCTCTTCATGATGGCCTGTTCTTGCTGTTTGAGATTTCGCATTCCTGTATAATAGCTGTATACACCGAGTCCAACAAATGCCGCAGTTCCTTATGCATTGATTGATTAGCGATTGCCATACCGAAAAGTAGAATGGATGTCATACCGGTAATTCGGCAAGATAAACAATCCTCGAATTGGTTCTGTCCTACCATCTGTTTCTCTACTTCCTCCGGTTTCAGCTCCCATGGAGCACGGTCTTTTGAAGGGCTCATGAATATTGAATGCGCAAACTGCGTGACGATCGAATGATGATGGGTATGAGGAGGACGACTGGAGTAGCTGCTTTTCGTTCTAGTCAGTATACGGGCGAGCTATGGTCAGGTATAAGCATTGTGGGAACAGCTTACCACTTCTTGCTATAGGACCAGCAATGAATCCAAGGAAACTAGCCTATGCTGGAGAGTCATTCATTCATGTTGTTCATGTATTTGCTGGCCCAAAAGCACATCGGCGGCATGCCGCGGCAGAATTCGTTTAGGTGCGGCGTGCTTAAAATCGTCCGGCGCGCCAGCGTCATAGGCATGCGATTACATCCACGCTCAAGACTGCCAACATGAACGGCGCTATCAGAGCGCTCTATATCTACGACGAGCAGAAGTACATGCACCGCAAAATTCCCTATATTTGCTCATGCTAACTGCTGATCAGTGTGCCGATTCTAGAACATGTGTATCGATCCCGGCCGCCCTCCGCATCCTCTCTCATTTCGCTATTTCTTGCACACCCCGCACCGCGTCCCTCATTGCTATATTTCACAGAGACCTCCCCTCCCGTGACGGTGTTTTCAATATCGCACTCCAATCTGCTTTTTCTTTCTCCAAGCGATGTGGACACGGAGCCTCTGCTTGTGCTCGAGTTTCTACACAGGGTAGTGGATATCCTTGAGGAATTTGTGGGCGCGCCGCTGCTATCGACCAAGCTGCAGGCAAATTACGATGTAGTGGCACAGCTGCTGACGGAGATGTGCGATGCTGGGCTGGTCAGCAACACGGAGATCAACTCATTGCAAGAAAATGTCGAGACACCAGGTTGGATGGATAAATTTCTAGGTGGAGTTGGATTACCACGGTTTGTTTGAGAGAACTCTACGAACGTCACACTCCCACTCTATTCGCTAATAGAAGCCCTTCTTTAGCACAGCATCCCCGAGCCCAGCCTCGCTGAATCCACTAAAACCGCAATTACCAAATCCCAGGAATGCCTCGACTCTAGGTCCAGCTATTCCATGGCGGCGGCCCGGAGTGCGCCACACTTCGAACGAAATATATGTTGACATAATTGAGACCCTATCCGTGACTATAGCACCCTCCGGTCGATTACTATCCGCATTGGCTTCGGGGACAATAGCATTTACCGCCAAGGTTTCTGGTGTACCCGATCTTATATTGACGCTCACAACTCCAGGCGGGCAACGAGCAATCGATCAGAAAATGCAACTTCCCGTTTTCCATCCTTGTGTCCGTCTTGCACGTTGGAGGGAACGACCGGGGGAGCTGAGTTTTGTGCCTCCAGATGGGAAGTTCGTACTCGCCGGCTATGAGGCAGATCTCCTCCCAATGGATCCGAGCATCAACGTGCCGCCGAGTCACATGGAGAAATTGTTTCTACCAGCATTTGTGGGCATAGAGAAATCGTTGGGGACAAGCGGGAAAGAATTCGAAGTGCGGTTGACACTAAACACAAGCTTTCCAGGCGCACGGCACGTCAACACTGGACGTAATGGGTCAGGGAGCTCGACGCCCTCTTTCTTGGGGGGGAGCAGCAGCAGCCCATCGGCCCCTGTTCTTGAAGAAGTCATCGTCCACGTGCCTATTCCCCAAGCAGTGCGCAATGTCACTGATATACGCCCAAGTCGGGGCGAAGCAGACTATTCAGCAGGTGATGGCTACCTTGAATGGCGCATCGCCACCAAAGATGCCGGGACAGTAGCTGGGACAGCAACATTACGATGCACAGTTGTCGGGTACCAAGACGACCTAGACGAAACTGAGGCAGAAATAGCGGCGGGCCAGGAGCTACTACAGGGATACTATGACGCGGATTCATATCAAAATGAGCCTGCAACATACACGTCTGGGGGGAAACCCGCAAAACAGCGGAAATCGAAGTCGACCAAAACCAAGAAGACAAAGAAAACTAAATCAAAAAAGGCCTCGTCAGCCAATGCCGCTGTCGAAGGACAATCAACCCTAACACCTGACAAGCAACCTTCATCTCAAACATCCACACCTCCTCCTGCTTCTTCATCCGCCATCACCGCGAGCAGCAGCACTAACAACCTCAATAATAGTAATAATCCTTCTTTCACCTCTTCACAATCACGCAAAGAACAAATCCGAAATTCTTTAATGCCAACATCAGCCACCGTCTCCTTTTCCGTCAAGGGCTGGTTACCATCCGGCATCCGAGTTGAAAGCATAAACATTGATCCGCGCAAAAGTCGAGGGTTGGGAGAAGGTGTACGACCTTACAAGGGCGTCAAATATATATGTGTTAGTCGAAAAGGTATTGAGCGTCGATTTTAAGGATGAACAATTAGCGCAGTTGTATAACTCTGATCATTTATTTTAAATTTTCTTCATTCGATATTGGTCTTTCTGCCCAGTGCTTTTTCGAATTGGAGCGTGCAAGGTTTCTTTGATGATTGATTGATCTGAGCCATTCTTCTTTTCTTTTTACTTGCATCGGAATGCATTGGAGTCACAAAAATGATGAATTTGACATGTTTCATTAAAATTCCCCATTTTTCTGAAGGCGAGGAGAGGACTGCATTTTATCAACGCCAGGCATCGGTACGTAACAAGGTAGAAGAAAGTTTCTTCTCAAAGAAGACCAGGACAGCAAGCAATTAGATTTTGTATATAAACATACATAGACCTAGATAAGTAGATCTGAGAAACTCATTAACTCAGCAGTCCAAAAAAAGAAAAAATAGCAGATCGTTCAAAAAGATATTGAGACACAGACACAAAGGAAACAACAGCAAAAAGGGGCATGTGTAGCAATTAGTATACGTTTAGATTACCATAGCTTCTCCGAAACATGCCTTTGCTGCTCTCAATTTCAGCCGATACATGCATGGTTGCTAGTCAATAATTTGAATCACTTCCTAGAAAATAGGCATTCGTTCCCGGTTGTATGAGATGTATTCAGAGTTTTGAGGCTCGGTTGAGATATTCCCTAATAAGGTAGACGACTACTCCATAGGAAAAGACCGTTTGTCAGAAATGTCGATATCACGGACTCCAATTTGTGAAATGAGTGCAAGGCAGAATAAAAAGGAAAGAAATAAATTATTGGTTTTGGGGCATTTTTTCGTAGGTAACAGAATAGACAGCATGTTAACCTGAAGAACTGCATGAACGGTATGAAATGTCATATCGCCAGATCCGAGTCAAATAATCTTTGGCAATGTGCAACCCTGAGAGACATTATGCCAGTAGATTCATTTGGCTTGCGAGTCACCATTTGCGAGAGCT
The DNA here is from genome assembly GCF_001907595.1 of Talaromyces atroroseus. Taxonomy (NCBI): domain Eukaryota; kingdom Fungi; phylum Ascomycota; class Eurotiomycetes; order Eurotiales; family Trichocomaceae; genus Talaromyces; species Talaromyces atroroseus. Next base: position 1,693,442 of record NW_017971432.1, read on the forward strand.
GGATCATCTGGTGATGTTTAGATGTTATGAAGGAACGTCTGAAGCGGGGACAGAAATATGGAAATAGTTCGAACACATTCGAAACAACAACAAAAGAAGAGAAAGAGTGATAGCGAAGGACCGGAATTGTAACCAAGAAAAAAATCACTCACCAATTGCAGTCACAGCAACGCGTGTGGCCATCGACCATGATGTCCCTCCGAGAATGTATTTTAACCATGCGAATCGACTTGGGCGGCCGTCACGGTCAAAGTCCGGAATGCCACCCATCACCATATTGACCTTCCTCATTTTGGTAGACGTGTATGGAGGATAGCGACCATCAAGCAAATAGTCCATCCATCCCGGGGTGTTGGTGTATGGTCGGCGATGCACGAAGACGTCAAAACTAGACCGGCCCCGATATGCGCCAGTGCCACTTTCACCAACACCACCAAAAGGAAGGGTGTTTACATGTGGCTGGGCATCGTTCAGAGAGACGCTACCAGAGCGAAAGACAGCCATCACCTTCTGATGCTCTTCTGAGCTACCGAAGACAGACAGCCCTAGCGTGGTATCTTGCACTTTTCGGGCAGTTTCTATAGCCTCGTCAACATCTTCAACAGTGACAACAGCACAAAGAGGACCGAAGGCCTCATTGACAATCAGTGAATCCTCTAGAGAATCGACTTGAATAAAAGTCTGTTCAATATATCGGTCCTTTTCATCTACGGCGCCACCAAAAATGATTTTGCCCCTACTATCATCAAGAATTGTTTTCAAGCGCTGAAAAGCTCGCTCATTGATGATGCGAGTATATCCAGATCCTTTGCTGCTGCCTTCAGGGTAGAAAGACTTGTAGCACCTCTTCAATTCCTCAACAAATTGAGGCAATATAGATTTCTCGATTAGAATGTAGTTCTGAGCCGTGCAGGTCTGTCCACCATTGAGAGTTTTGGCCCAGAGTAGCCGACGGGCTACAACACGAAGATCAGCATTTCGAGTTACAATCGCAGGGTTCAGCCCTCCAAGTTCCAGTACTACTGGAGTCAAGTGTGGTGCAGCGGCCTTGGCTACAATGCGGCCAACGGTCTGACTTCCCGTGAAAAAGATTTTGTCCCACTTCTCAGCCAAAAGAGCCTGCATCTCAGTGATAGCGCCTTGGACAGTGGTATAGCAGGAAGGGTCCAAGGCAGCCTCGATGATTTCCTGGATCAACACAGCACTATTGGAAGGTTGCTCACTAGGTTTCAGAACAACGGTGTTACCAGCAGCGATGGCACCAAGCACAGGCCCTAGGGTTAATAGAAAAGGGTAGTTGCAGGAACCGATAACCAAAACAGTTCCCAAGGGATCCTTCCTAATCTTGGGGGCCAGTGCTTTGTACACCAAAGGGACATCCGGAGCAGGCTCGTCTTTGAGCCACTTGTCCAGATTCTTGAGGATGAATAGAATCTCTCCTAGTAACCATCCGACTTCGGATACATAGGCCTCATACTGAGGCCTCCCCATATCGCGTGCTAGAGCTTCAAAAATGCGATCCTGATTGTCGCGAATGCTACAGGGTACAATTGTCAGCTTGTATAAAGAGGGTACAAGCGGAATGTCACTCACGCCCAGTATAGCTTCCGCAACTGCAGCTTTCGGAACTCTGCCGGTCGGGTCTTGGAGTTATAGAAAGAGTCCTTTAAAACAGACACATTGCGCTGGATCGTTTCTACGGGGCTGTACTCGAGAGGGCGAATTTTTATGCTCTCGTTGTTGACGACCATATCGACAGCGCGGTATTCAGGATTAGTCTGAAAGAAAGCTATGTAGCGTCGATCAATAGCTCATATAAGCTGCGTTAACAATCGAAGTAAGACGATAATAAGAGGAGTTGGTGGTATAGATAATATACAATGGATATAAGAATGAAGATTGACCAAAAACATGGACATAGATGGTCCTATAGCGACATCGACGCGGTGTTGACTGATGTTCAAACAAGGAGGATGCGGGGCCGACTAGTCTAAGCTTAGGCGATCACTGGGGAGCCTCGGCATGCTCGGATGAGGGCCTGAGGCAGGAAGAAATCATGCTACCTACTTGCGCATTGCAGCTTGTGCCTACGCAGTGCACTACGCGAATCCTGCAGTATCTCCACAAATATGCCCTGATTCTGCGCCACCGGAAAGGTTCCGGTCGGAAAACTACGTATTAACTGCCTAGGCAGCGGTGAAGCACCGAATACCTTCATGTGACTTACACGACCTCGCAAATATCTCGTCGCTGGTACGTAGGTATATGCATACCAGTAGGAATCGATATGCATCATAAAAAGCTCATATAGCCCGAGAGTACATTTGGCAACAAAGAAAACAACGGCCATTGCCCAACGATATCACGTGATGTCATGCAACCCTAAATACGTATTGAGTGCTTCCTGAATTCTATTAATGGCCCTTGAATTGATCTTCTGTAACACCTTTGCCCATTGCAGCAGTACTGCTAATGCCTCCAGTCACCATAGCAAGGCTGTGGTCGATGAGGTTTGCACCACTCCATTTCTGATGAGTGACGATATCAATCTGGCGCTCCATCTCGGGCTCTTGCACGAGTTCTCCGTATGCACGCATTCCCTGTTTGGCATACGCCGAGGCAAATTGGTCTGTTATCAGAGCTGTGCTATGCAATCCGGCCAGCGTGATGAATTGCCAGCAGTATCCGAGCTTGCCGAGGCGTTCAATGTAGGTAACTTGGTCGTCTTGGGACATGGCTGCCTTCCAGTTGAATGATGGTGACAGATTATAGGCCAGCCTATTATTGATGAGTGTCAGCAAAGATGACGAGTATTTACGAAAGCATTATGGGGCGCAAGGCTGAAAAATTCTTTTTTCTAACTTACTTTTGTTCAGGCCATACTGCATGCACACCGTCAGCAAATTCCTTTGCTTGATTGTAGTCTGGAAGCTTGCTTTCCATCCAAATCAAGTCGGCAAAAGGCGCGTATGCAACTGCACGGTTGACAGCACATTGAGTACCGCCTTGGTACCTATAGAAGCCCTCTCGTGTTCGAGGAGCATCCCAGTCCCAGTAGATATCCACTCCAGTAATTCCCTTTGCGGTGGCGCGGGCTTCGCTGTTGCTCTTACCCTTGGTAGCCTTTAAGTATTGATCAATACGCTCTTTCTTGTTGGAAAAAGAGCCTGCGTTAATCGTATCAATGACGGCATCATCGAATTTCTTCAGACCAGCTTGAGCAATCCATTGGTCTTCGATGGCCTGAAGTTGATCACCAGCCTTACCAGCCTGCTCTGCACCAACCATCAAATCATTAAGGGGCTGTAGGTTGGGGTTGGTAGACCCAATCAGGTAAGCGTGGTCACGGTAGTCAATGGTGGAGGTTATGAGAGTGGCAGCCTCAGAGTCGGTTCGCGCGATGGCAAGAAGGTCAACACCTATTCCAAGTCAGAAGATTATCTTGGTTTTTAGCAGAAAGAGACACCATAACAGCGCTTTCATACCCATAATGTCAGCCTGCGCGCGGATAGCAACCAGACGGTTGATATGTTCGCTGATCGGGACCAGCACCTTGCCAGCCATGTGTCCGCACTTCTTTGTACCTGGAGCTTGATCTTCAATATGTATACCGGCAGCACCGCGTTCAACAAAAAGCTTGGTAAGCTTCATGACGGCAGTGAGACCACCATGGCCGGTGTCGGCATCAGCGATAATGGGCCGGAGGTAATCGAAGTTTTGGACTTTGTCGCGCTTTTCTCGCGGAGTTGTTATACGCTCCTCTCGCTGTTTTCGGTCATGGAAAAGTTGAGCTAAGAACAATTGATTGACCTTGTTTGGGACGGTATTCTATATTCCTTCATGTTAGACATAGAGTCTTTTATTGATAGCAGATCGTCATTAACAAAGCAAAACCTAAGCGTACCATAGGATAATCTGCAAGATCAGGAGAGGGTTCATCGGTCGAAGACGCGGTCGATGAGCTTTGCCAACCCGAAACATAGATAGTGTCGAGATACTTGATCATCTGTGTAAGCATTGTTGGTTCGAGACAACCATACGTGTAACTAGCAGTTTGTGTCTGTTAAATAAAGAAGCAATACCTTAGCAAATCTGACATAACTGTGAACATGGTTCACGAGGACATAGAAAGGTATTAGCCGATGACACTGACCTTGAACCTGTTCTCGACCAGTTTCCAGAGCTTCTTCGCCTGGGTGTTCGACGGATACTCAATCTTCAGCGTTCCACGCTTTGCGACAATCTGCTCAGCCGTGAAGGGGCGCTTGGTGTATCTCCATCGCGAATCATTCCACCATTTTCTAACTGCATTGACCTCATCCAGATACTTCTGGTCTTCAGCTTCTAGGTCTTGGACACCCATGGTGGAGAGCAAACAGGGGTAGACAAAAAAGAGACAGTTATTGTAAGAAATAGTTTACCGATATGGGGTATTTACAAAAAGAAAGCTATGTGAATCTGCGAGGCAGAGGGGTGACTATTGTTTATGAAAGGGAATGAATGGATGAAAGGAGTATTATACATAGCCGAGAATCCCTTCCAAACCGAAACCCAAAATCACGAGCCGAGAAGTCTTGGAATACAGAAATGTCTGGGCCTGGCGCGCATCCATGACGCTTCCCCAGCGTTTTGCTTCATAGGGTTATCGGCCTTGTCGGTAAGCTTCGGAACGTGCACTCTGGAGTGAGAAGATCGCCGACTGTATTTACACAGTATTTACGAGGAGCAGCGACTCAGGGTAAATGACGAGCAATAATATCTGAACCACTGGATCACAAGCTGTAAGTTGCCTCCGCCGCTGCTCGGAGGCAAAAAGGAAGCTATGGAGACTGCAGCCAATCAGATGTCAAATATGATGTATGGATGTGCCGTACACATGTAACCAGGGTTTGAGCTCGTCTTTTTAATATGTTTTCGGACACGAACTTTGCAAGTGAAATACTGTTATGATACGCTAGTATGCAAATTTCCTCTTGCTTTCATTCTCCACGGTATATGCAGTACAAATTGAAGCTTCAGAGAAAACAAAATATAGTCGTTGATAGTTGGTTCGATTGTATCTTGGTAATAAATGCTCAGTGCACAAACGTCTCGGGTAATGTATTGTTTTTACTGTAAATATGGTGGCCGAGGGGGTCTCGTTTTGCATGTGAGCCTGCAAAACCACCTTGGCATGACTACCTCAATTAACGGATTGAATGCTGTGACGGAGATACCTATAATCACACATGTCTCAGTTATCTACACAGCATGTATGGGCGCCGAGTACAAACTACAAAGCAATAAATGGGGAGGGCTTGCCCAGATGTCAACCCCGGTTTTCGGGTTTCCGAACTAGTAGAATACGCGTACCGTACCGTACCAGCCGGTCGACCTCGGCTCTTGGGATGGCCCAGAGTTTGGCTGGCAATGCGAAGAATTATCGGAATGAGTGAGTCACTATAGATGCTTGGAATTGACGGATTTGTTCGTTGTTTTGTTTATGTGATGGTGACATAATTAATGATATCCCCCAGGCAGTATGATATTTTGGCAGACACTGGAACGAGTTCCACGTCCATGCACGTCTTCTTTCTAGGACCATCAACGACGTTATGTGTACTACAACCTATCAAATAGCTGCAAAAATAAGGCAAAAAAAAGGAAAAAAGAAAATCAGTCTAACCATATCATTACTAAACTTTAACAGCACCAAATTTAGTGATACTAGTAGCCGACGCAACAACCGCCTGTTCACTAGTATATTTCCACTGCCACCCTAGAATTTCCTTTGCCTTGGTATTGCTAACCCTCTTATTATGGCCCAAGTCCGTCAAAATAAGCCGAGCAACAGGCAAAAAGACCGCAAGCCCGCGAACCAGGAAGTTCGGCAACACCGTAGTCGGCACCTTCTTCGCTTTCGAGCCCAAACTCTTCTTCAGGATATTCGATATTTCTTCCATCCAGAGACTGCCTTCACCAATGCACAGAAACCGCTCGTCTTTAGCCCTAGGGTTTGTCATGGCTCGCAGATGCATATCGGCACAATCGCGAACATCAACAATTCCCCAGCATAGTTTAGGAACACCCGGTGAATTTCCCTCCAAAAGCTCGCCGATAGCCCGCAAGCTTGTTCCATCATCTTTGCCAAGTGCCGGACCGTATATGCTTACGGGATTGATAACCGCGAGCTCGAGCTTGCTGTCCATGCATTCAGTCTCCATGAACTCCCATGCGGCAAGCTCGGCCAATGTCTTCGATTTTTGATAAGGCGGCACATTGCCTGAGCTAATATTGGTCCAGTCCTTTTCAATAAAAGGACTGGCGTCAGGTTTAAAGCGTTCTTCCGGGTGCCCGTATCCGACGGCTGCAAAGCTGCTGGTCATAACCACCCGTGTGACACATCCAGAATTGCGAGCTGCACGGAGAACGCGGATAGTACCATCACGAGCGGGGTTGATGAGATCGTCTTCATGCTTTGGTAGTTCTGCGGGAAAAGGAGATGCAAGGTGAAGGTCATAAGTAACGTCTTTGACAGCTTCAGCCCAGCCGGCATCTTTGAGAAGATCGGCTTGGACAACTTCGAGGGATGAGATCTGCTCCTCGGTAATGTTGGCTTCGCAGAGGCATTTTTTGATGTCGTTGACGCGGGTGAGTTTACGCACTGTAGTGCGAACGCGGTAGCCCTGGTTGAATAGTTGGACAATGACCCAGATTGCGAGAAAGCCAGATCCGCCAGTTACGAGAACGAGTGGATTTTCGGACATAGTACGAAGTAGGTATAAGAGTTGGGGGCTAGAGATAGTTCAAACAAGAAATTTGATGCGTTGCACCGAAGTCATTCAATTCAGCTGACTTTACTGAATCCGGTGTTTTATCTTGATGAGAGACAAATTCTGGGATTTCTTCTGTCTCAATCTTTGGGGGGAACATGTGGTTTTATATATCCCTGGATGTTGGTCTTGTCATTGGTAGAAACTAGTCCACAAGCATATCTGTGTAGACCTCACAGCGGGTACATATTGATATGATTACTGCTCTTCATCAGCTATTTTATGACTGGCGGATAACTAGGGGGGATCGCGGAGTGAACAAGTGCATAGATTCCGCATCTGGTAATAATTCTTAGAGCCAAATATAGTTTAGCCTGTCAGCAAGCTGCATAATTGGCGTCTTGGCGTTGATACCTAGCCATATATGGCAAAGCGTGGCCAACCATCTTGATATCAGCTCGAACTGCAACTCTTCTCATCCTACTTTATTTCAACGTTTCATATTGCGTGTCAGCAAGCTGCATAATCGGGGTTCATTCTATTGGAAGCATATATTGGCATAACTACTTCTCGATGGGCAACAGCATCAGGCTGCAACTTATGCGGCCGCTTAGCGACGTACTACTCTCCTTTTCCCTGGATAGTTAGAGAGTAACGCGTGGCTGACAGATAGGGAAATTATAAGGCATTGGTCTATGATGACTATTGAACAGGTCTTACGGATGCACAAGCCCGACGCAAAAGGCAGAATCGGCTTAATCAGAGAGCCCGTCGTAAGTAAACAATTGTCAGGTCCAGGTCCTTGGCAGAAAGCTAAGAACTTTATCCTGGGTAGGACGTCGCAAGGGGCAAGGCAAGATTTCTGAAGAGCCTACATCTTTGCAAAGAAATGAAGGGCCAATGATGGGTTTTCCGGGAGAAAGGAAAGTCGGATTCGTGACCACAACCTCTTTGCATCCCTTTTACTTTCCTCTATCGGTGGATCACCTTCTAACACTGGTCCAATTCAATGTCTACCGCGCCCTTCTCACAAACATGACTATACTGTCTCTCCCGCGTCTATTCACCTGCGAAATGCCAACATCGAATATTGCTGCGTGCTCTTCACCACTAGATGCCCCTGAAGGAGTCCCGCCAACATTAATGCCCACCCCACTACAGCGTTCAGTACGGCACGAACCTTGGATAGATTTGCTCCCATTACCAGCACTGCGTGACAACATCATCCGACTCTGGGGCTCTTTTGATCTCTGCGAGGTTTGTGACGATGTACTCGGTACGATGTATGATGACGAGCTGACTGGCCATGACGAAAGAAATGGCCTTATTGTCTGGGGAGATCCTTGGAACGTAAACTCATGGGAGGTCATGGAAGGCTTTGTAAGCAAATGGGGCCATATGCTTTCTGGATGCCATGAGCTTATGTATTCGACTAACCGCTGGAGAGCTACCAGGGGTGAAGAGCCACTAACTTTTTCGGGTTGATTTCCCAAAGAAGCGTTTCCCTTGCTATACTCTGTACACAAACATAAAAATATGCTGGAACATTGAAGCACAGTACTAGATACATGCACGCTTTTCTCGATGAATTTTTCCGTGACATGAATACATCCTCTTTTTTCAATTTCTACGGCAGTGCAACATCCAAGTTACACTCGCCGCTCTGCATGGGATTGAGCCGAGGTAGATGTCATACCAGCGTCTATGCACTTTAGACAAGCTGGTGAAACATGCTCTTCTATACAAATAACACTAGATTGCCTTGACTTCTTAATGTTTTACAGAGGTCACGGCTCGTATTATCTCCTGCATTTCTATTACGCGACACAAGATCCATCATCTTAAGTGCCTTACGTGCTAGGAAGAGTGCATGTTGAGAGTTATAATGGCCCATTAGTAAGCATTAAGCATTATTCTTATTCATTTGCCCAGAGTACAGATTTGGTAGATATCCCTCGTTGAATATTCTAGCTAGGTTTATATAAACACAGAGCGAAGCTATTTGTGCTAACTGCCTTCTTGTAGGTGGCCCTATGGCTTTGACAATACAGCCAACTACCAACGAAAAGATTATCAGAACGATCGGAGTGTGCATCGTATCCGTTCCTCTAAATTAATCTAAATACATTTTCTGCATGAAAAATAAGAAATCACATTCATGATCCCCCAATACCATGTCACCTGGTGCTCGGAGGAAGTAGCCATCGTCGAATTAAGGACGCCCAAGTTTTGAAACTATCCGAGAGTAACTCAGGAAAGTAATTGTTGATCTATAGCCTTGCTAAACGTCTCATAAGGGGTGACTGCTCCTAAGGCGCGTCTCTGATGCGCACTGAGAATTTCCAGCCCATATACGTAGCTAGCATTGACCCAGCCGAACCTGGAGAAGGAAAAAAAAAGAGAGATTAATAAAATTCCCGATCTACTCAACATGAAGACATTAAAATTTGGACTTACCCTGTCTTGCTTGAGCCCTGGTTGCCGTATTCGGCCTCAACTCTGTGAGGGTCAATCGGGCGTGTGACATCGTACTTCTCCACAACGATACCGTTGAAATCGACGAAAGCTTTAGTAATCATGTACAACCACTTATACGTCAATCTCTCAGCCTCATCCTGGTATCCATAACGCAGAAGACCTGTCCATGCCAGCATCTGTTGAGGTGCCCATCCAAAAGGATAGTCCCACTGACGATTAGGGCGCGTGAGACTGATTTCTCCGCGAGACTTTTCAGTACCGGATGCAAGACCTCCGGCTTCCTCCAGTTTGGGAAGTGCGTACTTGACGAGCTTCGAAGCCTGTTCCGGAGTTGCTAATCCAGCCCACATTGTCCAGAATGTCGTTGCACTTTCATACGATGAGCGCTTCTGTTTGACCGTATCGTAGTCGAAGTATATGCCCGCCTCTTCATCCCAAAGCAGCTTGTCCATCGTAGCTTTTCTTTTCCTCGCCCGACGGTCCCAAATGGACGAAGTTTCGAATTCGATATTTTCTGTTTGCGGAGTGCGGAATTCCTTTGGTATCTCCAACTTATCCTGGAAATAGGTACGTATGGTACGTGAGATATCAACTTCATATTTGTACAACAGTGAGTTGAGGTCAACGGTCGCTATATTGGCGCAGACTTTTTCCAGGCGATATGACGTGTCATGACCGGATTCACGCACGGCGCGGTCATGCAGGAAATACTCATCAAGTTCAGGCTCGCTGATAACCCCATCGTTGTAAGCTTTGACAAAATCTGCGAACGTAAGACCATGCTTCTCAGCATAGGGCGTGAGAAGATGAAGGAAATGGGTTGCTTCGGTTTCGGGCGGGACCCCTAAACCCTCGGGGCGATATCGTGAAAGACCAGTGACTGGATCATATCGTGGCTCTGCTGTCCATACACTGTAGTACTCTTTGATTGCTGCAAGCGTTGCCTTCCGTAAGAAATCGAGGGCATCGGGCTCCGATTTGATCTTGTCGTACACTCGCAATGCCATGTCCGTGAGGAAAGGGGGTTGTGATCGCGAAAGATAATATGTGCGCGTGGCGTTGAGGATCTTGCCGTAGTGTTTAATGCAGAAACAGAAATTTGTTACCATGGCCTTGGCTAGATCTACCCGATCGCTGGCAATCAACCCCAGAGACTCCATGTAACTGTCCCAGCCGTACAGTTCATTGAAACGACCGCCAGGGACAACGAAAGGAACTCCACGCAAGTCTTTCTTGCCCGTTTTTGGATTGATATATTCCTCCATATCCACAGCTAAGAGACCAGGTTTAGCGTTCAAATCCTTCACGTATTCAGGGGTGATATGGCTTTCCAGCATTTGAACGTCAAGCCCCATTTCAGGATTTTCCTCGGCAACTCGTCTGTAATACTCCAGTTGCTCTGGTGCTCCCGGGGGGATATATATACGAGGTCGAGGATCACCAGTCCAGTCCTTCGGATCCAAACCAGCAACAGCAATATTGGACCCATCAATCCGTCGAGTCAACGCATTCCAGAACATGTCTTTGATAAACCGAGATAGACGGTTGACTGGATTCTCACTCAGCCGTTGTTCATCAAGCACAATTCTCTTGCGGCCGTATTCCCTTGCGACAGTGAGCTCCTGGAGGAGGTTGGACAACATGTAGGTACCGCGGATATCAATCTTGTTATACCCTTGAGAGGCGGCTGTTCCTACTGGTAGGACCTACAAACAATCAATATCCGCTATCTTTAACAAATATTCGGGGTTATCCGCTGACCTTTGGACCAACACTCTCGATTGTGATACCCATATCCTGATTGGTATCCTCCCGCTCCAGTAGGTTTGCAATCGTTTCGTCGACATCGATGAGGAATTTGCGAGAAGTCAAGGTTAATTCATCTATTTCCACCAAGGGAATTTGTTAATCAATCTGTTCTCCACCAAAGGTGACTTCGTATCGGAGCTGGGTACGCACCATGACTCCCTCTCCGCGCTGGCAACTTCCCAAGGAAATCTTTGATATCTTGCCGGTTGACTGGCCTCAAGTTCTAAAAGTCCAACGTGTCTTAGTCATCGATAGCCTATTGCCATTCTAATCTATGGCGCTTGCTTGCTACTCACCGCTGAGAACGACCGCCGGTGGCGTTCAGCGTCTGGATCGCCATAGTAGACCTCTGGCTCCGAGAATGGATCTGCCGCTATGGAGATGGCGCGTTGTAGCCGCTCTTGCGAGTTCATGATGAAAAGAAGTCAGACAGTCTTGGGTCTTTCACCGAAGACGCGGGGGACTCTAGTTCAACGCTCTGGATCGGAGGTTGCAAAGAGGATTCCAGTCGAGGTAGGGGTTAAGCAAGCAACGGTAGTAAAAAACGAGTTTGCGTAAAAAGAGGAGTTTACGGAATGATTATTGTGGAAGAGAGTAAGGAAGGAAGTTGTTTTGCCTCCCAAGCATGCGGTCGGTCAGTGGTTTCGTCACTTCGGAAGCTGCGATGATGCCACGGACCCACATCCCGCTAACTATCTCTCAAACAGGAATACGAATGGCATACATTTTGTTTTGTTAACGGAACCACACGATCCACAACTACAGTTTTGAATTGACTACTGAACCGCCGTCCACTGTGATCGTGGCGCCAGTCACATACGACCCGGCCCGGCTGCTTAGGAAAAGACACGCCCCTGCCACATCCTCCGGTCTACCGATTCGACTGAGGGGGATGTGAGCGACAATCGCATCTTCCATCTCACGCAGAGTGGCGGCCATCATTTTACTGCGAAAGGGACCGCATGCAAGGGTGTTCGACCTGTCCATGGGTTAGACGTTGTGCTTTCAGGCGACAGACAGACACCAAGGTTCACTAACGTGATATTCCTTTCGCCCAAATGGCTGGCCAATACGCGGCTTAGGTGGTGCAGCCCAGCCTTGGATGCACTGTACGCAAATGTCTCCAAGGAGGGAACCCGAAGTCCGTCCACTGAACCTATATTTATAATGCGAGACGGGTCATCTTCGCTGGCGCCCCTTTCGAGAAACGGCGTCAGGAGCTTGGTTAGGTCGAAGACTCGGTGAAGATTGAGCGTCAACACCCGGGTCCAGGCTGCAGAAGGATATTCATCGTACGGAGCTCCCCAATTGGACCCTGAGTTATTTACCAGGACATGAAGTTCTATCCGAGAAAAGTAGACAAGTTAGCAGTCTCTTGCGAGACAGTTGCCGGGCACAAATCCTTACTGCTCTCTCGCTTTCCGAACTCGTCCACCAATTTCTTGATGTCTTCTTCTTTGTAGAAATCGGCGGTAATGGCATGAGCCTTGCCCTTGCCTAGAGCATTAAGTTCACTGACCGCTTTTTCGCATGCCTTGGAGTCGCGAGAAGAGATGTAGACCGTAGCACCGTTCGTTACGTATCCTTCTGAGATCATCCTGCCAATGCCCTTCGCTCCGCCCGTGACCAGGACAATTTTGTCCTGCAGGAATGGAATGTTGGTTAGAATTAAGAAGACAACTGCAAATCAATGCGAAGCTTACCTTGACATTGAATAGGCTTTGGACATCCATTGAGAAAGTAGGATCTAATCAATGTAAATCAATACTAAGTCACTTCAATATCGAAAAGAGAAGCAATAAACATCATAGAAGCTATAGTTGGCGTCATGAAGTTGATTGCTCATGCCAAAGGAAAACGGAGTAACCCCCGGCTTTGAGACAAGCCGAGGCTGTCATTAAAATGTCTAGTCCTCTTTTGGACACTAGTTAGGGCTGGTCTTCTAGGGCTCAGCGGGGCCGCCCCCCGCCGAGCCTCTCCGACTTTTCTTATTGTTTTGCTGCGAGGAGCCTTTGGCAGAATTACCAGGGACAGAAGAATGAAAAATAAGCCTGCATTGTAATAATGGAGGAACTGCAGGCCAAGCATCGCAAGGAGCAACGGGATATTCAGGCTCGAATAACGCAGAAAAAAAAGAATGCCACAAAGAAAACTCGCAAAGGCGTGAACGACGAGTGTGATCGACTGCAGCAAGAACTGAATGAAAGACACAAGCTCGAAATCGCACAGCTGAACGGCGATCCTGTTTCAGAGGGCCTAGACAATATTCATCTCGACGATAATGAGGAGTCAACAGCTGCGACACCTATGAACACTACAACAGAGCCATCCTCCCCACCCGGCGATACGAGGAGCAAAAGAGACGAACCCGCACCTGTACAAACCAAAAAACCGAATCGTCAAAAAGCGCGATTAGCTCGACGAGAAGCGGAACGAGTAGCACAAGCCGAAATCGCCGCTGAAGAAGCAGCAAAGCAGACCGACCATCGCGGGAATGAGAAGGAGATCATGGAAGCAGCTTTTAGACAACGCGGACTACAAGAGATTGAAATAAATCCGGATGGACATTGTCTTTATTCCGCTATTGCATGTCAACTGGATAGCTTAGGACTCGGTCTGAGACCGGATCCCTCACGGATCGTCCTTCAGCCAGCTACGCTCTCGCGCGTTGATACGGTGACATCACCTAAGCATGATGGTTATAGGGCTGTGCGAGCGGTGACGGCGGATTATATTACGGAACACCAGGATAATTTCGTCCCTTTCATGGAAGATCCACTGGATGAATACGTCAAAAAGATACGGCTGACAGCTGAATGGGGCGGGCAACTGGAGTTACACGCCATCTCCGAAGCTTACGGCGTGGAAATAAACATCCTGCAGGGCGACGGTCGAGTGGAGAAAATCCAACCTGCATCGCTAGAGACTGACGATGAAGTTAAACGGATTTGGCTGGCCTACTATAGGCATACTTACGGACTAGGAGAACATTACAATGCATTGGCACAGAAGACGGTCTGAGTGCGAAACTTTCTCGCATGACTTTATCAAAGGTCCTAAAAACTACTACAACTAGTTTTTTTTATTGCTCAATATACGTCTTTTTAGACGGTCAAATAATCAATTACGTCGGCGCCATATCGAGAGGCGGTCGAGAACCTCACCCGTCTTTCCATCTTTGCCTATTTCGTATGTTCGCCCCGGTTTCCAGTGCAACACCCGTTCGAGGGCCATATCATTTGGCTTCCGCGAGGGATCAATCTCTATCTTGCCATCACACTGGTAGCGTGTTTCCTCTCCAGGATGGGTTAGATGCTCCAAGTACGCGTGTGATGGCGCAGCATAGGGCGGCCCTCGCAGTGTCGGATCTTTAGTTGTTGGCCACTCGAGACAGATCAGGTTTCCTACTGGTGGAGGTGTAAGAAGCTGACGGTGCCTCAGAGCCCATGCCGGTCGTAAGTAGGGTTGGAGAGCACAGAAAAACTTAGCATATAGAGAGTCAGTCAAGCTTGAAATAGAAAACCTCAGGATCCGGGAGCAAAAGGATAGAAGAAAAAGAAAAGAAAAGAAAAGAAAGGCATCAACACATACCGTGTAATCGTATATCAAGTCGAAGGAGTTCTGTCCCAGCCCCAGTTTCTCTAGCCACTCATCTTTAAAGAAATCCCCTTGTACAAAGACAACCTTTCCTCGACCCACGCCGGGGTCTCTCATGGCATATTGATCTGCGTTCTTCGCCGCCTCCTTTTTAGCCGTTTCAATAGCAACATGGCTATAGTCCAGACCGTAAGTGTCATAACCAAAGCTAGCAAGAAGCAGCACATCATAGCCGGTGCCACAGCCCGGCACCAAAGCTCGCTTACGACAATTGCTCTTATGCGGCACTTCGGTCAGAAATGCCTCTCCCACAAGTTCCTTTTTCTCCTGCAGGACATCTTCCAGGGCGGCACTGTGGCAGCCCCGATCCCAGGGCAGTCTTTCATCTTCGCCCTTGTTGTTCCACAATCCTGCCCAGCCCTCGATGTAGGCTTCGCCGGAGAACTTGGCCATGTGGTCGCTAAGGAAGTTTGGTGGGAGATTGGAGTTTCTAGTCATGATTAATGCTGTCGTGTTTAGGGATTGAGGGCAAATGTCCTTTTTAGAAAGAGGGCAGAAATTCTATGCCCCACCTCCAACCACTAACTTAGCCCTCAGCCAGGCATGCTTCTACTATATGTAATATGGACTTTTCTTGCGCAGTGGAATAGTGCTCTAGACCCCCAGAACTAGCACGAAGTGCATTGATCAACAGCAAACGACGTATTGTGTACCGTGTTAGGGCTGCCGGGCGTTCCTTTGCGTTTC
Organism: Talaromyces atroroseus; assembly: GCF_001907595.1. Classification (NCBI taxonomy): domain Eukaryota; kingdom Fungi; phylum Ascomycota; class Eurotiomycetes; order Eurotiales; family Trichocomaceae; genus Talaromyces; species Talaromyces atroroseus. Next base: position 1,708,825 of record NW_017971432.1, read on the forward strand.
ATGGTCACTTGACCTCTCTCCTTCCTTCCTCCTCCTTCATTCTCCCTCCCATCGTCCACCCTTGGTCAACTTGCCTCAATATGCTCAACTGACTATTTCCTCTCCCCCTTTGGCCTACTAGCCCATTTTTCTGCACTACGTCGTCAAGTGCCCAACTGCGTGCATCTTGTAACAGAGAAAAGACAATCAAAACTTCGCTGCCAATGGTCTCGTCGAAGAGGACCCAACGACAAAAATTTTCATTCGCAGAACTCGCGCTCGACAACTTTTTATTCTCACAAGGAGAATATCTTGAGGACGACCAACTTTCTATTGCTAGCTACTCTCTCATGTGTGAACAAGAAGAATTGTGCGAGGGCGCACGTATTTTATGTGTGCGATGCGGCACCCAAATGGTCACCGTTGAAGACTGGCCTGGGAACTAATGCTTTCTTCAAAGAAGTCGACCAGTGGTTCCAGCAGTACGTCACAGGCGTTTATCGATTCAGTGATACCGAAGACATGTACTTTTCTTCGAACGATCAGCTCATTTGCCAGGTTTTCTAACCTGCGTGCTCCTTCTATTCCGTGTGACATGAACATAAAATGCGATCTATACTACCTAGATGTTCCGAAGTCAGAAGAGGCACACAAGAGGGGGATAGACTGGAAACTTCCATGGTCATCTGCTGGTCAACCTACCACAAAGGCTAATTTTCCCGTTGTCTTGAGGGCGGAATACGAAGGCAAATCTACACATGAAATGAGCATTACCAACAGCACCATTAAGGGAACTATTCTTGGTGGCCGAATGGTGAATATCAATTATTGCATCTTGAACAGACAAGCAGTGCCATGACCTTTTCGAACGCCTGAGGTTACTAGATGCGACACCTGCATTTCCAAATTGGCGGAAAGCGATGCGAGATGATAAATAACATACATGGCAGGTCTTTTCATGCGTCATGAAGCACGTCATTACCTGGATAGATCCTGCAGCGAAGTACCATGAGCGAAGTCACCAAACCTCAACTCATATGCATACAAAGGGATATGCGTACCTGCCAAACTATTTTGAAAATGTCTATCGGAAACACAGGGACATGCTGGCAAAAGACACGGCGAGTCAGAAGTCGCCATACATCATCTTCACAGGTGTTGATAAAGAGACATTTTCCCGAGACTTTGGAGAAGGAGGCGCTTACTGCGACTCATATATGCCATCTTTGGGCTTGGTCCTGGTCTATATGATCATTGCATATCCAGATACAGCCCACTATGGTCTCGCCATTCCGGTAGCTTTACCTGGACAGGATATAACATGCATCGTGGTCCAGGCGAAAAATCGCAAATATGATGTGCTGGGGTTTTCTTTGAAGCGAGACGCAAAGTCTATCAATTGTATCCTTCATCTTTTATAGCATTCTGATAGCTTGTCATCAGCCAACGACTAACAATGCCATCCCTGCGGAAGAGGTAGATCCGACTATGCAAAAGGTATTAAGATATCTTGTATTAACCTACACCATCTAGTGTAGGGTAGCCATCAGGCTCTGACAGCGGAAAATTAGGCATTGTTTACACACAAAATTAGCATTACCAGAAAGCCTCTCAAGGGGTCCGTTTTCGACTTCTCTTGAAGATCTAGTGCGACATGGTGACCGCACCAATTAGAGGGCATCTGGACAGATACATTGGCTTGCTTCCTTGCTGATATTATAGCTATATATATATATATAGTACATAACCGGGCATCCTCCAATGTGCTCTCTGTATGGTCTTTTAGAACTTTATGCCGTGGGCACTCCATTCCAAGGCAGGCTTTTGCCTGGATAAGCCATAGCTACCTAGGTATTCCATTATTTTTCTTTTCAATGTGTGTTGTGCAAAGGGGCAATTAGAATAGTCAATGTCCACTTAGCTCGCATCATTGGAACATCAAGGATGTTATTAGAACAAAAACGGAAAATCAAAACCATTGCTATGCTACTAGAGCATATATAAATCCTACGTACTGCTTACTGATGGCTTTCACGCCCGTGGATTTTGTAGGCGCGAGGTGTTTGATATACCGTCGCTCGAAAGCAGGGAGAAGTTGGTCATTTTGTTTCGATCAAGTCTTTGGTAGCTTTATCCACCATGAAAATTCCGACGATATATTGAGCAATGTGTCCAAATTTCGGTCTACCATCATCCTTTTTTTACCCCCCTGTGCTACTTGTATGGCTGTGCCCTGGTTTAGGCAAGAGAGATGGATGTTTTGGACATTCCATCTTGTAACAAGCTGCTGTTGGTATTTATATAGAGGTTAACCAATCATAGATAGTTATCATTTACAGACATGAGGAGTGTTCCAAGCCTGTTAGTGAGTTTTCATCGCCTTGCTCATCAGACGTGGGTTTGTAAGCCTATGTCTGGCATCGGTTTCACTGCTTTACAGTGCTAACTTGGACACCTGCTGTGCCGCTAGGTCTGATTTGATGTGCCATTTGCCTGATCCCTGCAAAAAGATGTCTCGTGCTGCCAAGGCCGCTTTTGGCTTATGTTCGCAAAACCAAGATAAAGTATGTAACGCAGCCTTGGTGTTGACGAGACACGTTGAAATGGCCGCCCGTGGGCATTTCCTTTCCAAGGTACATAGCTGCATAGCGCTACAAATGAGACTAGTTATGTTGTGATGCTTGCTTTCTGATAGTTCAATACTTTCAAACACTCCTTACACATGACCTGCCCCATTTAGTGCCGTATCTAGCTACCTTTGCTCAAGATCACCTACACGATACCATCCAATAAAGATCGTCTATATGTTGCTTTCTATGCACGCGGTGGTAATGCCACAATGCCAGGCAAGGAAGACACGTTAGTTTAACATGCACGATCTTATTAAGCGTATAGGAATTGAACGACTGATATCCCATCTGAACTAGATATCATTGGGCCTTGATTGTGAGGCCAAAGATTGAAACGGAGGATGGGATGGGATTCCGTTACGACGCAAAGGAGAAGCCAAAAATTGGAGGTGGTTCTGAATGGTTCTTCGAAGAGCGTGAGCGTCCACTTGCCCCTACTAGCATGGTGCTTTTTCGTATTACGGCTGGGAAGGTAGCGGATGGAAATCGCTTAGTTGAGATTTTGCGAAATACACCTATTCGGCAAGACCAACCTGGTTGGAACTGTGTTCTCTGGGTTAAAGAGGCTCTAGAAAGACTCAAAGTTGATCCCAAGGCCTTGGGCACGAGCGCCATTGAGTGGGAAAAGATGCGCGATGAGGCGATGGGTTATTGCCAACAAAAGAAATACCAGCACCCTTTTGACGGGCAGGGAAACTTCAATATGAGAAAGGTTCCCACATATGACTGATAGAGCGGAAGGAGATCATTGTATGAGTTAACATGTCAAACATCTCCGAAGTGCTTTTGGCGGACCCGGTCCATTGCCAGCTCTTCAGGCATTGGTTCTAGGAATTTATTAATCTCATTAACCCAGAAAGAATTCTGTGGATTGACTTGGTGGGCAGATGTGTATTCCCAATATGACGGATACCAGCCGGCAGTTTCCCAATCAATGATACCAACAATATTATCTCTGCGAACAAGGATATTAAGGCTGCTAAGGTCGCCATGAGTAAATACCAAAGGCCAAGTTTGGGTTTGTTGTTTAATGATAAGTTCCTAGATTTCAGGATCAAGTCTTTGAATCATATTCCATGCCCATGCGTAAATGCCGATGGAAATCCTGGGCGTTATCAAAGGGACCAAAACGCAAGGAAGAAGAACCCGGAACACGGCAGTCGAAAAGTTATCCGCCGTCAACAGAAGCGACTCCCATGCCTTGCGGAGGTTGGACGAATCTTTTTTTCCAACTGCGTAAGAAGCTTTGCCTTTGAGTGCTCACTCCGTTTACCCAGCCATTGCCAATTATGTCTCCTTGGACCCTTTCCATCACAATGTATGTCCATCTAGAACGGGTAAATGCACATAAAACTTCTGGGACCGGGATGGATGTATATTGCGATATGAAAAGGATTGTCGATGCTTCGGACAGATGTACGCGGCGCCCATACTTGACACATAACCGGTCTGTAAGCATGAGAACATTCCCTTCTCGAGGGCGAATACGCTTAAGGATTTTGATTGCTAGAAGGGTCGAATATCGAGACAAAACGTTGTCATTGACTGGTTTCGATGCACTCTCCACGACGCGGTGGATAGCGAGGAAAGAGGCCGCTTTTCGCTGGTCAGCATTATGGTAGGAGTAAAGTACTGAAGCAAATATTCATTGTTTCGTATCTGGTTTCTGATCTTTTCAGGTCCTGGATATAGCAGGAGTCAATCTATCAAATTGATAATGCTGGTTCTGATTTCCTCCGAAAAGGAGTTGATTACCTATAGTGGGGCTTGCTTATGCGGGCCTCCAATCAGAGGGTCCAGAACAGCTACAACCCTAACCCTATAGATGCCTAACTTGGGGTTCGCTCATTCTTGCGAATTTTGGCCCGTAAGGATGAGTAAGCTCTCATAACTTAGCTGGACTATGGCCCACCTCCCAGGAGAACTAGCTTTTTTCGCCTTTCGTTTTAACTTTCGATAGAGTTCATTTAAAGTAAAAGCGACACGTGTAAGGCCTGGTTTCTTGTTGATTGTTGCTTAGCTTCGTGAAATTGACCTAATTGGGTTAGCTGCGCCCATCTGCATTGGATTTTGCATCAAGGTTCAGAGCTTCATTTTTCCATGTGTCCCTTTCGCAGCAATGAAACCAACATAATCTCGCCGACCGTTGATTTAAATGGGCGGTGGAAGGGCACGAATTCAGCATGGGCCTTTTTCAGCTCTCTGGGTATGGGTATCTATTACCCAGGGACTAGAGATGTGAGTGTTAAAAAGAAAGCTACAAGAGTTGTGGGACACCCATTGTTTTTTTTTTATTTTTTTATTTTTTCCCCTACATCAACATAACATTTAGAAATCTTTGATATTTCCACGCCTTTCAACATGGGTATTGTTTCGAAATTGGCGTCCTCCACCATTGGCTTCACCTCCGAAGCTATCCACGCTGCCCGCAACAGCTCATCCAAAAGGCGCTCTGTGTCTTCTTCCTCCCCTTCTCTCGCGGGCACCGAGCACATCGTCGTTGTTGACGGGAAATCCGGTCAGACACAGAGCAAAGACGCCGAAACGGGATATGAGGATGGCTCTCCCTCCGAGGAGCTGGAGCGCGGCGTCGATCAAGATGAAGCAGCTTGGGAGCTTGACGAGGCGGCGCGCAATGCGAGATTGCCGACATATGAAGAAGCGGAATATATGCAATTAGGCACTGAAGATACTGAAGCTGAGAAGGTGCGGAAGAAGGAAGCCATGGTGCGTGCGCTGGTTAGAAAGGCAGGCCCAGTGAGCGTTGTGCAGCAGATTCCTTGTCCGGTGATTATTCCTCAGCGCAGACCCAGATTCAAGGATCGCGGCTTTGTGCGTGCATATGCGCCAGTGTTAGCCGATAGTGGTATCAGTCAGGACGTGTTTTTGGAATTTCTGGAGGTTTTTGACAAAGCGAGTGAGGTGTGTCGTCGATCCATTTATTACATTCTCTGAAGTTTGGTTAGTTATTGACAGCGGACGTAGGCCGACGCCTGGCTCGACGTGATCTATGTCGCCTCTGGTATTGTGAGCTTCGCCCCCGAGCTCATAGCCAGTATCACGGGCTCAATCATCCAAACCGTGGCAGGAACCGCCCGAGAACTACAAACGCGTCGCCGCAGAAACAACTTCCTTGACCGTGTGAACCAAGAACTATTCATGCCACGCGGGTTGTTTGCCATGGTGATGGCATTCAAAGATGAGATCCCCCCGGAGAAGAACGGGGTGAGAAAAATAACCACGGCCTTTGGACAAATAATGCTTATCATGCCCGAGAAGCTCGATATCGCAAACGACAGACTCGGTATCGATGATGCAGTCGCAAAATATAGCAACCCCGACCCAGAAATGTCCAAGGCCAAAAAGCGCTATCAAGACTACAGACTCACGAGCGGTGAAACACACGGACAGATGCAGTTACCTGATGCTGCGCCGCTGGTATATCCTGATTTGGATCGGATTGCAGCCCAGGCAGGCGAGGGGAAAGCGCAAGGGGCTAAGAAGGCTGGGGATTGGGTGGCCGACTATATGGATAGAAGAATGCAGGCATTGTTTGTGAGTACCACCACTTCCATCTTCTTTTTATTTCTTTTCGACTGCTAACAGGAACCAGGAAGCCAAGCACCCAGGGTCCGCTCTAGCTGTGCCCGCGTCAGAGCGAAAAGCCTTTGTTTCACGCTACAACGACCCCAATCACGCGGCGAACAGCGGATCGCTTACTGCAGTCCTCACCGGCGGCAAGGTTGGCCACCACAGCCTGGCTGATCGGTTTGTGCAAGTATCGGATGCCATCAAGAAATCCAGGAATGGCGGCGAGCTCCCCGATCCGGAGCGTGTGAGGGGCGCGAGGCGTGCGCGCATGAAGGAGAAGAAGTCGGCCTTTCTCAAGAGGACGTTTGTGCAGGATGTGCTGTATTTGCTGATTGTCAACCTTCCTGGCGAGGACCAGGTGCAGCAATCGGTTGCTGAGTTGGAGCAAGTGTTGCGACAGGCTAAGCAAGAGCCGCCACCTGGAGAGTTGTCGTCGGAGTCTGCCTAGATCTAACGACGTGATGACATATAAAGTTGACTATGTACTACTCCCCATGGCTTTCAACGCTTCATCGTATTTGGTAATACGCGCATCTCCAAGTAAACGCAGTCTTGGCAAGATGAACTGCCTGTTTCGGATTAGCTGCAGCATTGAGTGCCTGGGTGCCTGACGTCACATGGGGCTGTGCGGCCGAATCAGCTTTGAGAAGTTTTGGTTTCAAGCTCTTGAATAACCTTGAGACTCAGGGACCAACACAGATACTGGAAGATGATTGGTGTTGATCTCATACTTCGGCGTTGGGAGTGCAGAGGGTTGACTCTGTCCAAAGCTCCAGCAATAAATTATACTTCTATATAAGGATATGCTCATCTACACTGATCCATCATCATGAGTATTCCAAAGACACACACACAAGAATGGCATCCATCCAAGCGAAAACCATCCCGGCTCCCGGCCAGCTCCCCAACGTCAGGCACGATGCGCTCCGCGTCTTCAACGTGCTCAAGGCCGGGGGCGTAGCCATCCTGCCGTCCGAGGTTGGCTACGCCATATTCGCTTCGTCGGCAGACGCCATCGAACGCGCATTTGCGGCCAAGCAGCGCAAAGCTGGGCATTCCGTGGGCATCATTGGCACCTACGACCTGCATCGCGGACTCCACGTGCTGGACGACAAGCGATTTGAGATGACCCGCGTCCTGACACAAGACCTGGATATGCCGCTGATCATCGTTGCGCCATATCGCGACGACCATCCTATCCTAAAGAACACCACGCCGCAGACTCTCGCAAAAGCGAGCAAGAACGGAACTATTGCCATGTATGTAGGCGGCGGTTCGCTTTTAACGGAGTTGTGCAAATTGAACGAAGCCGCCGGCCAGCTGGTGGTTGGCTCCAGCGCCAACGTCTCGGGCAAGGGCCAGAAGTTTCGAGTCCAGAATATCGAGCAGGAGGTCCTGGATGTCGCGGATATCATCGTCAATTATGGGCTGCAGCGCTATCATATCTATGGGCAAGCGTCCACCAGTATGGATTTTGAGAATATGCGTGTTATCCGGAAAGGGAGTTGCTATGAGCTGCTCCAGGAACGCATCAATAAGTTTTGGGGTATTGACCTGGAGAAAGACGAGACAAAGTGATGAGATTAAGACATAAAGCATTTATAAAGAGATATGATTGGGATCTTGGACTATTAAGGTGTAAAGTAACTACGTGTTAAGGAAAGATATATGCCCAACCTCGAGGTACTAGCGCCATATGCGGCCCTTTGCCATTGAATTATCCGATTGAGATATCATCATTCTGTTTTTAACCTCCATTTCAACTTTACTTGCCCAATTTTTACTCAGTTTTCGATTGTACCTTTCCCAGAGCTTCGGCAAGTATCAAACGTCTTGAACGCAGTACTGCGATCTCGCTACGAGGGGACGGGCATTAAACACTTCATAGCTTACCCCAAGTTCTAGAGCAAACAATGCCTTTCTCTTTTGCAGTATGCCATACTTGTCTTTCCACAGTAATCATAGATGCATCATACTCAATACATTTTAACAAGCCGTTGACATATTTCTTTAGAAAGCTCCTGAGATCCTGCACTCCAGCAAGACTAATTCCAAAGTAACTATACGTTGCCTACATCAAAAACACTTTCGGAACCGAAGGCGATTCAAGAATGTCTTTCAGGGCTCTGCCATACGGGGTGATTCACCCGCATGGTGACGAGTTCATTACTCGCTGATTCAGACTGATCATATCCACGTGATTAGGGTTTGGAATGACGCCTTGCATGCCAGATGACAAAGTTGTAGAATATCCATTCAACACTAGACAACTAGCATCATTTATGATTTCACCCAGTCAGTGACTCACCGATAGAAACAACAGCCAATAACCGCTGCTCGGGAGTTCGGCACATGTTAGGCAGCACGCCTATCGCTTATCAGATCACCAACCTTATGAAGGAAAAAATTTTCCCCAATCCTTGTAGACTGTTAACTCCGCACTTTGTACGGAATACGGAGTACGGACTCCGGAATAAGAATGTTTTCTCGTTGGTTGTTCTTTGGCTTGCTCCTTCGGATGCTCCTTGGAACAGCCATTGAATCGGCCTATCTTAGAAGAAGCTCTAAGAAACAAGCTATCAGACAGATAGTTATAGGTCTATAGCTCAACTACTCGACAATCATTGCCTCCTAGTGATTTTCACATCTTTGTTAGATAGCATTAGTGCATAAAGTGGGTAAGTAAGCAGCAGCTAGCTTTAAAAGTTATAACGCAGTTCGTTTACGAACCAGATGCGTCGTTACATATTCGGAATTTACATGTGCTGACATCTATTCTTCCTTTGTTTTGATTTCTCGTGTGCATCTCTTTGTCTCGTTTTTATATGTATACTCTCGCGTCCAGCTCTCGTCTGTATATCGAAGGGTTGCAATTGCAAACGGCTGCTTGACCGCATTGAGAATTAGCCCTAACGCGGCGTTTCTGCTAGGAAAGCCCGGGGAATTTCTAGAGGAACTTCAGCTTCCCACTCCTATCCTCCCATTCTTTCTGATCACGAATAAGGAGCTCGAAGAGATATCGCAAACCGCAAACCGCAAACCGAGAGAACGAAGTTGGTGGGACGCAAACAGCCATCGGATACTTATCCGGCAGCCCATCATAGCCGAGCTTTTAGCAAGGATGAGTGAGAGCGAGAAAAATCCAGCGCCGAGTGAACAACACGACAATGTACAGAGTACAGGAATTAACGAAACCGAAACTCATGCCGAGGATCATTCAGACGCATCCACGGTTTCTGCTGTCGAGATTGATCTGCACGACAACGGCAATGATGAGGACCCGGAGAATAATTGTAACAATACATCGCCTGTCGTCCGACGCATCACCACAGAGCTGGGACCACCTGTAACCGTTCCGAGGTTGAAACGTCGAGGGCTATTCGCGCAAGTCACACTCATCGCCGAGGTAGATAATGCGAAGACATATCCGCGAAAAACTAGATGGTTTCTCACTGCAGTCGCCGCGGTAGGCGGCGTCGCTGCACCGCTTGGATCTTCTATTTTCCTGCCGTCTCTGAAGCAGGTGGCCGTTGATCTGAATTCAACGCCAACCATCGTGAACTTGTCTGTTGCTCTCTATATGCTGGCCATGTCCATATTCCCACTGTGGTGGTCTTCGTCCAGCGAATTGTTTGGACGACGCTCCATCTACATCATATCTTTTGCGCTTTTCATTGTGTTCAATGTCCTCAGTGCAATCTCCAATAGTATTGCCATGCTGATCGTCATGCGTCTACTTGCAGGCGGGGCATCGGTAGGATCCCGCATCTTGAATCTCCAATACAGGTGACTAAACAGCTTCTATCTAGGCATCTGTGCAAGCTGTCGGTGCAGGCACCATAGCAGACTTGTGGGAAGTGAAAGAGCGAGGTCGAGCAATGAGCTACTTTTATATCGGTCCCCTCTGTGGTCCACTCTTTGCCCCCATTATCGGAGGTCTGCTGGCTGAGAGATGGGGTTGGCGAAGTACCATGTGGTTTATGGTGGTTTTTGGCGCCATTGTGTTCGTCTTCCTCCTCGTCGCTCTTCCAGAGACGCTGCAGCAACGAAAGAGTCTGCCCACAACGCAGACAGAACAGATGGCACGGACTTCAAGCAGAGTTTCCTCTAAAATGGCGAGAAGCAGTATCAAATTTTTGCAGATGTTGAAAATAACCCTCGTTGAGCCTCTGAAAATGATCCGATTCTTGAGATACTTCCCAATCGTATTGACTATCTACTATGCCGCTATCACTTTCGGCTCCTTATATGTGCTAAACATCAGTGTCCAGCAAACTTTTGAGGGGGCACCTTATAATTTTTCCACTATCATCGTCGGCTTGCTTTATCTGCCAAACTCGCTCGGGTATCTGATTGCAAGTCTCTTTGGTGGGAAATGGATGGACAAAATAATGCACCGCGAAGCCGTGAAAGCCGGTCGATTTGATGAAAAGGGCCGACCTATTTTCCTACCGGAAGATCGAATGAAAGAAAATGCCTGGCTCGGTGCCTTTCTATACCCTGCCGGCTTGATCATGTATGGGTGGACTGCGCAGAAAGACGTGTTCTGGTTTGTGCCGGTATGATTATATTGAACACTTAATTGCCCTTGTTTTTTGCTACCTAAACTAATCATATCGTCTACAGATGATAGCAAATTTTGCCTTCGGGATTGGCAGCATGCTAATCTTTGGCCTTTCAACGACCATGCTCACGGAATTCCTCCCTCGCAAGCCATCTGCTGGCGTCGCCCTCAATAATTTCATCCGCAACATCCTGTCCTGTGTCGGAGTGATTGTTGCGTCGCCCATTATTAACGCCATTGGAAATGGATGGCTATTCACCATTCTAGGTATAGTTGGTTTCGTCTCTGGCGTGTCTGTCCTGGGACTGATGAAGAGATTTGGGCCTAAATGGAGAGAAACGCCTATCCAACATTGAAGATAGTTGAAATCCTTTTCGGGTCTTTTTCGGTTGAAATGAAACTTCATATGATACTGAGGTACCTCATATATATGCACAGGGCATTTTTGCGGGGCATCATTCATTACATGACTTATGAGTTCGAGTACGAAATGTACCTAGGTAGCCGAGATAGAGCATATTGGACATAGCCTACAATTAACATGATGACCGTACAGTGCCTCCCAAAAAGTTTGAAAAATTATACATGCGTCGTTATCATAGGCGTCATAATTGAAAAACAGGAGTGAAAAGAGTATTACGTATCAAAAGGTACAAGAATAGAATTTTGTGTTTCCCAACGCAATTACTCATCTCAAAGACCGAAAAAGAAAGTGAAAGACATGAAAGAAGTAGATAAAAGGGAAAGATGAAAGAAAAGGTAGTGAACAAATGAGAAAAATACAATTATGTTCCTGAAGAAAAGTAAAGAAACAACATCCATACGTCCTCCATATCAACAGCTCAGAATACCTTGATCGATTTCAATAAGCCACCCATTCGAGATGACCCAGATTTTGCATTCTGCTCTTGTCTCGGGTGACGACTGCTACGAGGATGCTCAGCATGTGCTGCGCGCTCATCATGTCGACGTTCACGTTCGCGTTCACGTTCGTCACGATGTCGGCGTCGTTCATCTGAAGTATCCTCTCTCCGACGCTCCGAGCGATGTTGTCTTTCTCGCCTCGCTGCATGGTCATCTCTGGAACTGCTAGACACCCTTTCTTCATGCGAGCGGCGAGTATGTCCTGAGTGATGCGTCGATGACCTTCGCATCTGCTCAGGGCGTGCTGAGACGGCGGCGACTGCTTTAGTGGCATTGATGTGAAGCAGCGGCCCATTGGTATTAGATTTCCCCGAAGTCAGTGAGTTAATGACTTTTTCAATGAGAGGATCAGATTCCGACTTTGGTGATACTTCTCGCCTCCTGCTCCGTTCATGGCTGGATGAGTGTTCAGAGGAATGCCGTCCCGATCTGCTATTCCTGCTATCTTTACCCATTCTCCGCTCAGCTTCTCGGAGTTTTTCCTTTTCAGCAGCCCGCTTGGCCCTCCTTTCTGCTTCCTCTTGTCTCTTCTGTTCCTCGGCTCTTTCAAGTTTGAGTTTGGCCTCCTTGCGTTGTCTCGCCACCTTCGCTTCTTGCTGTCGTCGAGCCTCGTCGAGTGCCATAGCCCATCGGTTTTTCAGTACACCGCCGTCACCCTTGGGGCGCTCCAGATGGCCTCTGTTAATTTCAATTGAGGGTTTTGAAGGCCGTCTTTCGCGAGTCCACCCAGGCTGATGACGTCGTCTTCTTCGAGAACGCTCGCGGTCATCATCAATCACAGCCGATTCACTCGGTCCATCTGCTTCGGTCACCTCTGGGGGCGATCTTTCGATGATTTCTGCTTCAGGGGCAATATCTACAGGCTCTGAAACAGGCTCGGGTGCGGGTGCATCTTCCGTTGCAGGCTCACGAGTAATTACTGCGGCCGCCTCTTCGACAACCTCTTCGGCGACAGGCGCGGCTTCAGGCGACTCGGTTTCAGCTGGCTGTTCAACCATCTCGTCTGGCACTGGCGGTTGTTCTTGAGGTTCTTCAGCGGGAGCTCCGTTCTGTGGCGAATCAGCTGCTTCTGTTTCAGGTACGGCAACTTCTTCAGCTGGTTCATCTTTTGACGCATCTGGAGCCATATCGTCCTCGATAGCGGGCTCCCCTTCAGCAGATTTTTCCTCTTCCACTATTTCAGCAGCAGCTTCTTCAACCGGCGCCTCTGGAGCTGGTGCTTCCTCCGCGGGAGCTTCTTCAGTAGCCTCTTCAGCAGCCGCTGGCTCTTCAGCAACAGCTTCTTCAGCCGTCTCAGGGGCTGGTGTTTCTTCAACAGGAGCCTCCCCGGCTGGAGTTTCTTCGATTGCCTCAGCAGTCGGAGTTTCGTCAACAGCAACTTCTATTCCCTCTGTGGCTGCCTCTTCAACAGCTGGAATTTCGTCAACAGCTTCTTCGACTGGGACCTTGGGAGCTGGTTCTTCCTCCACAGCGGGCTCTTCGACAGGCTGTTCCTCCTCTTCTGCAACATTAGCTGATGGCTCTTCCTCTACATGTTCCTCTACAGGCTCTTCCGAAGGCTCTTCATTCGACACATCAGCAGCAGGTTCTTCTTCTGGAGCTGTTTCTTCAGCAGGGCCATCTTTTGGCGTTTCCTCTGCTGGTTCTTCCTCAACTGCTTCATCGGCAGCTGTTTCTTCTGGGACTTCGTCCGCGACGTTTTCTTCAGCAACCTCTTCAACGGCCTCTTCAACAGCTGCTTCTGATACCTCGGGTTCAGCCACACTCTCCTCGCCTGCGGGCTCCTCCGGAGTTTGATCATCTACCGGTGGCTTGTCGACATTGGTTTCATCACTGGGGCTTTCTTTAGGCACCTCCACATCGACAGAAGCAGGCTCCATCCGTTCCTCAGATGGGACTTCTGTCTTCCCAGATGCCTCGGCGGTTTCAACAACAGCATCTTCTGTTTTTTCCTCGTCCGCTGCTGCCGCTTCTGTCGTTTCTGCCGCTTCAGGAGCCTCGGGTTCAGCCTCAGCGTCAGCAGCAGCCGGCTCTTCTGGCGCTTCAGCATTTTCCTGCTCATCGCCGTCTACATCTATCGGATCCTCATTACCTGGCTCTGACATTGCAGCTGCCTCTGAAATTGCCTCTTCGGCATCTTCCTCCGCCTGTTTTGCTTCTGCTTCTTTCTCAGCCTCTACCTTGTCTAGTTCTGCAGAAGGGTCGCATTCAGGGAAGGTGTCATCGTCTAGTACGAATGATGAGATTGTATCAAAGTGTAAAGAAACAAGGTATTTCTTACCATTTTCATCTTGTTTTGCGCTGTCGGTGTCAGGAGATCCGTCAACTACCTCACCGTCATCGTCCATATCCCAAGCGTCGAGAATGTCCTCAGCCGGCTCTTTCTCTTCTGTTAATTCGTCCGCTGAAGTAGGTAGTGTTGTATCTTCTGTGGAAACTTCTGTAGATGAATGTTCTTCAGTCGTGTCGTCCGTAATAGGATTTTCAGCAGCAACTTCTCCTACAACATTCTCTGCGGTTTCTTCGGCAGACACCTGTTCTTGTGCCTCCTCGTCCTTTTCAGCTAATTTTTCTGCGGCAGCTTCTTTCGCAGCATCTTCGGGATTTTCTGCAGATGGCTGGTCTGGAGATTCTTCTTCCTGAGAATTCTCTCCTTCAACTTGGCCCGCTTGTTCTGCTTGTTCCGGTATCTGGGCGTTCTCTGATGACTCTTCAGCAGGAGACTCCGTAGATGCGGTATCCTCTGGAGGCTCCTTGGCCTCCGGTGCTTCGTCTACTGCATCTACCGGATCCTCCGTAACCGGTTGTTCGTCGACATTTTGTTCCTCGGAGATGACTGTTTCTTCCGCAGGGGGTTCTTTCGAACCTTCGGCAGCAGCTTCATTTTCGGGTGCTACCTCTGCGGACGGCTCTACAGACGGCTCTAGGGGCGCTTGTTCGGACGGTTCCTCAGAAGGCGTTTCTAGATTCAAGCCCTTTTTCTTCTTCTTTTCCTTCTTTTTCTTCCCTTTCTTGTTGCCAAATTCCTCCCAGCCATCTGTTGAATTTGACGTTTCGGTAGCTGGCTTACTGTCCGCCGCTGGATTGTCTTTGGCGATGTCTTCAGGTGGCAGCTTCTCAGTTGCGGCTGGTGCTTCTGGCTCGGGATCATTTGTCGAATTTAGAGAATTATCTTTCTTCTTTTTACTCTTCTTATCCTTCTTCTTATTCTTCTTGGAAGTTCCTACGCCTGGCTCGTCTTTTGGTTGTTCCTGTTCCAGTGTCTCCTCTTCCGCAGGTGGCGGGGCTTCTGAAGGTGTCTCCGGCTCTATAGCTGGTGGAGCATCTGGAGACACTGCTGATTCAACAGGAAGGTCCTCAGCTTGTCCTGCTTCTGTTGAATTCTCCTCGGCTGGCGTTTCATCTTCTGCTGGCGTGACATTTTCTGACGGAGCATCACCTGTCGGCGTAGCATCTTCTGCTGGTGTGGTTTCTTCTGATGATGGGGCATTTTCTGCTGGCATGGCATCTTCTGGAGGAGCGTCTCCTGGCGAAACTTCATCTCCTGCCGACGTGGTGTCCTCTGCCGACGTAGAATCCTCCCCTCGCGTCGCATCTTCTGTCAACGGAGGGTCTACTGCTGGTGTAGCGTCCTCTGCTGGCGAGACGTCTTCTGATGATGGAGCATCTTCTGCGGGTGTATTTTCTCCAGCCGGTGTAGTTTCTTCAGCCGGCGTGCCATCTCCTGGTGTCGTCTCCTCCGCTGGCGTTGCATCTTCTGTTGACGGAGTGTCTTCTGCCGGTGCAGCCTCTGCCGTTGACGTCTCCTCTACTGTCTCGGGAGTGGCTGTATCATCATTAGTGTTACTTTCGTCTACAGGTTCTGCTGATGCGCCGGCAGCTGCTTCATTCGAATCACCATCACCAGGGGCTTCTCCGCCGGTTTCGTTATTTTCTGTCTTTTGCTCGGGTTCAGGCGTCGATTCCTCATCCTTTGTCTCCGCCGGTGGATCAGAAGAAGCCGGGGCTACATATTATTATCCCATTAGGTTGTAATACTCGCGAAAGCAATAAACTGATATTGCAACTCACCATCGTTTTCGGTCGAAGGAGACTCTTCTGAAGAGACGGGTTTATTCTCCTCGGTAGTCTGCTCAGTATTCCCCTTATCCGGCTCAGTGTCAGCAACTTCTTCTGTATTGTCTGACAGTGGCAGGGAAATTGTAGGTTTAGGGACAATGAGGTGGGAGGTGAATTTCAAAGATTGACGATCGAAAGTTTGATAGTGAGCACCATCAAACTTCTGATACTGAAATTTGGGAACATTTGCGTACTTCATGGTTGTTGTTGTTGCCCTCTACACTAGCTTCGGGTTCTGCGAGGGAGAGTTTGAAGCTATTCTTCTTCTTTTTATTTTTCTTGGGCATGCTCGCGTAGACAAATCACAAGTGATTGGGAAGCAAGAGGTCGGTTGGCAAAGAACAGGACTCAGGAGGATAGCAAATGACGACAGCTGCAGGGGGTGTCACCCGAAAGGACAGTTGATGGTAGCCAATGCAAATTGAAAAAGTAAAGATAAAAATAAGAAAAACTAAGGCCAAGATGATAAATCACACGTAATCAATGTCTCGCAAACTGAGTAGGAACGGACCAGGAGTGGTGTTTCTGTTCTCGATAATCCCTGTCAAATACACAAAATAAACTCCTGGTTGATCAAGAATACAATTGCAAAGCGACGAACCACAGATTAAATTGGTGAAGGTCCAATGAATGAATAAAAGAACGGCCTAGGGGATTCCTGTCGAATCGACAATGCTATTGGGGCCACGTCTCGGATCGAACGATTTTTATAAGTGTAAGGATACAAAAGGAACTCTGCACAGAATAGAAATAGTCGCCTGGTAGAAACTGGGTAGCCATTTGGGTCTTCGGCAAAAGCGGGTTGCCACCCAAAAGGAATCATGTTTGACTTCTTTAGAGAGACTGGCATGATCCACACCATTACTATAGCTGCATGGCTATATGTCATGACAACAAAGTGCTTCCCCATCATTCGATCTGCAGCGGGACCTGTGGTCAGCATCAGCAGTGGCACTGTCGACTAACTTCATTAGGTGTACAATTTTTTTTTTTAATTTTTTGGGGGAAACCTAGGAATTGGTGCCTTTCTTTGCTGGACTTCCACTTATGGAAGCTCTCGCTCCGTACTCCGTACATCTTTTTTTCTGCCCGACGGCCTAGTTCTGTTCAATTGAATCGCATTGGGCCAATTGGGGGTACAGTTCATCATACAGGTAGTCTACAACCCAAAATCCGACGCGCTGGTCAGATAATGAACTTGCAGCCATTCATGCCAGTTGAGTGGTTTGTCAAAGTGAAGCGAAACTTTCATGCACGACACCCCACTGTGGTGGTGGTCTAGTGAAAACGAACATGACTGATGCCCAGTCCAGGGCTCCATTCAATCCCCACTGCTGTTGCCAACTGACTAGTACAGATCATCTTGACATCTCGAGCTGAAGAAACATCGCAGAAGCCAGATCTAAGTCGGCGCAAATGCCAATTCGAATGTTCTAGTCAGGATGATGTCGTTGTGAAGTGAAACAATGTCAGACCCCCAAGGAAGCAAGGAAGCGGCGGTAGTAGCTAAGCTTGTTCCCAAAGCGGAAAGGTGCGTACGGCGGCGCAACGGCCCGCGCCATGCAGCCCAGCGATGTTCTGGCAGCCTCTGATTGGCCCGGCCACCCTCCTTCTTTGCCTACTTCGATTTTCGCGCGACTTTACATTTCCCTTCACGAAGAGGTTGGCGGGTGTCACTGGGCAACGCAGAGGACCGCCTCCGTGTTTGTTTATGTCAATTATTTTCCCTATTCTGCTCGATGTTCGGTCAGCTTTCCTTGGGGTGGCACAACCACGACTCAAGCCTCAGGTACCAATAACTACCTCGTACAACATACATGTCACGCCACTTTTAGCATCACCTTTCCCTTACATGAGACTCTTATACCAGAATGATAATGGACTGACATGCATAATCATAGACCAATGCTGGTTGGATGACTGACTATGATCGGCTAACCATACATGCATAAATGCAACCAAATCTATGAAAACGACATCTTCCGAATGAGACTGAAACAACATCACACCAGTGCTACCTTGTGATTTGCATTGCGCCTACAGCAATGGAATAGCTTGGCCGTCGCCTCTTGGGTCGCTTCCGGCACTATAGACCAACTGTCCGTCGTCATAATTAACTCGTATCAATTGGCCTCGGCCAAACATATCCCGCTTGAAATCCTTCAGTACGGTGATATCATGCCCAAGTTTGCGAAGTCCTTCCACAGTTTCCTCGGTAATGCCATCCTCGACATAAACAGTGTTGATTGCTTTTTCGCCGGGATCAGGTGTCCCCGCACCTATGCAAATGCGTGGGGAATCCAATGCTGCCTGAGGATCATAGCCAAAGCCTAACATGTTCAGAAGCACTTGGACATGGCCCTGCGGTTGCATGAAGCCACCCATAACCCCGTAGACTGAGTGAAGCGATCCATCCAGGTTGGTAATCATGGCGGGAATGATTGTGTGGTAAGGGCGCTTATTTGGAGCCAGGGCATTGGGGTGTCCTTCTTGTAGTGAAAAGTTCGCGCCTCGATTCTGCAAGGTAAAGCCACAGCCGGCTGGAATAATGCCGGTGCCAAAGCCGGCGTAGTTACTATTGATGAAGGAAATCCCGTTGCCGTCTTTGTCGGTAACAGCAAAGTAAACCGTGTCACAGTGGTTGTGAGCAGGGCTACCGTGGTCCAGTATCTCGCAGGCTTTGGTTGGATCAAATAATTTTGCCCGTTCAGCCAGATAGGCACGAGAGATCAATTCCTGCGTGGGGACTTTCTCGACATCAGGATCAGTTACCCACCACCTGGCATC
Source organism: Talaromyces atroroseus (assembly GCF_001907595.1). Lineage (NCBI taxonomy): Eukaryota > Fungi > Ascomycota > Eurotiomycetes > Eurotiales > Trichocomaceae > Talaromyces > Talaromyces atroroseus. Next base: position 1,727,419 of record NW_017971432.1, read on the forward strand.
TGCAAAGGCGATTCGCAAACATTCAATCACAGCGTGGAGATATTCGGGCGAGTTGTGCTGTTCGCGAGAGAAGCGAGGGATTTTCCCTAAACGCTCCAGCTCCTCAAGGATACCCAGGGCCATCAATGCTACGATTCCCTGGCCGTTTGGAGGATGCTCCCACACCTCAACGCCGCCCTCGTCAATGGTGTTCTGCTTCTCGCCTACGCCCTGCCCTTTAAAAATGAGAGAAATGGCATCCACATCTTGGCTGCCATGATCTGCATGGTTTTTCAGGTCCTCCAAGGTAAGATATCCTCCATTTTCTTTGACTACTTTCACGACTTCTTGCGCAATACGGCCCTCGTAGAAACCTTTCTTCCCTTCGGCAGCCAATGTTCTGAATGTCCGGCCCATGGCGGGATTTTTCATGATCTCCCCGGGACGAGGCGCCCTCACTCCATCATCTGAAGAAGGGTCGTGCTTAAGCATTTCCTTGAAGTTTGCAGATGCATTGCGGATCAATTGTTCGCCCTCTTGCCACTATCACATCGGTCAGCTTATCATGCATTCAACAAGATACCATTTTCACAGTCGCCTTACATAAATCGATGCTATTTCAGACACAGGGAAACCCTTCTCTGCAAGCTCGATGGCCGGTGTCAGGACCTGCTGTAGGGACAATTTTCCGCTGCCGAATCTTTCAACCGTGTCTACCCAGCCTGCCGCAGCCCCCGGAGTTGTCACGGCGGCAGCACTTCGGAAAGGAACGCTACCATCAACGCCAGGCGACAGCCCTAGATCTTTTCGTACGTCTGCCAAGGAAGCACTTCCAGAATAGCGACCAGAGCCGTTCATAGCGCTGATCTTCTTGGTTTTGGCGTTGTAGAAGAGACAGAACATGTCTCCTCCGATACCCGTTGAACTGGGTTCTGTGACATTGATGGCCGCGGCTGTACACTTTGAATTAGCACATGGTCCTTTCGCGGGCATTACAGCCAGGTAAACGAGTAGTAGTAGGTACCTACCGACTGCCACCGCAGCATCCTGATGTCGAGGTTAGTTACACGGCCATCTCCTGGGATGATCGACAATAACGTACTGCGGCATTACCCCCCTCGCTCAGAATTCGCTGGCCCGCCGCCGCAGCCAAAGGCTGGGTGCAGGCTACGATGCCATTTGTGCTGTGGACGACGCTTCTGCGACTTGGAAAGCTGGCATAGCTCGGGGTCGCTGGGTATATGGCCTTGGCGTCGAGCATGATGCAGTCAAAATCAAGTAAGCCGTCGTATAGTATTTACAGGCGATTGATTGATGCTCTCTTCTTCTCTTCACTGTGCAGTAGTTTGTAAAAGAGCAGAGCACAGCCCGCGGCGTCTGTAGATGTACCCAGTGAAGTACGGGGCTCCCCCACCTTCGACTTTGGTCGCCTGCTGAATATGGAGTAGTGTATACCACGAGTTATCTACGCTCTCGGCCTTTGTCGGCGAGTCTATATAGATTCCAGCTCTCTCGTATATCTATTTTCCTATCGTGTGGATCTGTGTGGCACTGCAGGGGCCCTAGGGAAGCTTCTCGTTCACCAGGAATGCCTTGGGCCTGGCGGTACATGGCTATCAATGAACAGAATATCTTTGTATTGAATTGAGATCTGATTCAATAAATCAGAAATCGAAAGGTAGTTGTGTCAACTGTAAGGCCAAGGAGTCGGGACTCTAAAGACGCTGAGTGCCAAGACCGGCGATGATGTATGTAAGTTACAGAGAAGAACTTCGGCCCGTCCGCAACTTTGCCGAGCCATCACCAACTACCTACCTAATGTCTTCTTCGTCCGCCGTCACCTCAAAACCACCGCGCGTGCTCGCATGCGTGCTATGTCAGCAGCGCAAGGTGAAGTGCGACCGCAGCTTCCCTTGCGCGAATTGCGTCAGATCCCGCGCGCAGTGTGTGCCGGCAACCCTCTCTAGACGCCGCCGAAGACGCAGATTCCCCGAGCGAGAGCTGCTCGACCGTCTGCGCATGTACGAGGACCTGCTGCGCCAGAATAGTATCTCATTTGAGCCACTGCACAAGGACTCACCTGGCGATATCAAAAGCAATGATGCGAGGAGTGACTACGATTCGGAGGCACATGATGCGGAAACGGCGGTGCCACAGCCAACCCTCAAGCGCAACGAAAGAAGGTACAAACAACGAAGCCAAGTATGCCGCGGTGTAACGAGCCAGTTGAAACCGGCTAATTGGTTTTATTTTTTTCTAGGAGTGTCTGGCACACCATTAGCCGAGGAGTACGACCGCACTGCCATCGAACCAACTTTTACTGACCCGAGCAACAGTTTCGTGACCCTGAAAACGACAGCGATTCTTCACACGATGAAGTGCGTGAGGCAGCGGTCAAGACAGCATGGGACCATACTGTTCCAAAGGACGACAACCTTCTGTTTGGCACACGCGACACGACTGTCGAGCTTTCCACATTGCATCCCGATCCAGTCCAGATATTCAGGCTTTGGCAGGTGTACTTGGACAATGTAAACCCGCTGCTCAAGGTCACCCACACTCCTACTTTGCAAGCACGCATTATAGAAGCCGTCAGCAATCTGGCAGGCATTAACCACACCCTGGAGGCGCTCATGTTTAGCATATATTGCATGTCCATTACGAGTCTTAATACCGAAGACTGTCAGTCTATGTTTGGGTCTTCAAAGGAAGAGCTCCTGGCGAGGTATCAGTTCGGCTGCCAGCAAGCGCTATATAATTGTGGGTTCTTACGGTCCAGCGATCGTGAATGTTTGACTGCGTTATACTTTTACCTCGTGAGTCTGTCCAAGCTCTTTCTGTTGCGTCTCTTACCAACAGCTTCAGCTCTCCGTTGTTCCCAATACGGTTCCTCAGTCTTTGTACTCCATGCTCGGTGTTGCTATTCGAACCGCGCAGCGCATGGGTATTCAAAACGAGTCGGCTTTAGCGAAACATCCTGTCATTGAGGCAGAAATGCGTCGAAGGCTGTGGTGGTCGCTCGTACTTTTTGACTATCGCCTTAGCGAGATAACCACCTCCCATATCACAACATTAGATCCCACGTGGGACTGCAAGGTTCCTCTCAACGTGAATGATTCCGACCTTCGGCCAGATATGAAAGAGCCTCCTGCCATTCAAGGCGTATCTACGGAAGCACTTTTTGCAGTGTTACGTAGCGAGCTCGGTGAATATATTCGTCACACTCTCGCGCATCTCAATTTTACCAATCCAGCTTTGAAATCACTGGCGAGTATTTCCCAGAATGGTTCTGCTTCAGAAGGTGGTGAGATGGACCAGTTGGAGAGGATAATTGAGAATCGGTATCTCAAATTCTGCGATCCTGAGAACCCACTCCATTACATGACGATATGGACAATGCGAGCATATATTGCTAAATCCCGTCTCTTCGAGCACCATGTGAAATACTACAACTCATCCGTGAGTCAGACAGATGCGCAGCGTGACTCGGCCACATCCCTTGCTCTCAGGATGCTTGAAAGTGATACGAAGATCATGACTTCTCCTATCACTAAAGGATTCCGTTGGATAAATCGTCTCTATTTCCCATTCCCAGCGTATCTTCAAATTGCCCAAGACTTGAGGATGCGACCTGCTTCCAAGCAAGTCTCTCTGGCCTGGGAGGTTCTGAGCGACAGCTACGACGCTTGGTTTGAATCTCAGAGTACAGATATCGGTCCAATTTATGAGATCTACGCAAGAGTTATCCTTCAAGCATGGGAGGCTTGCGAAGAAGCCTCCAAGCTATCCGGTGTGACCTCGACGCCACCTAGAATTGTCACATATATCCGACGCACACTATCAGGGGGCCCCAAGCATGCACCGGACGATAGCACCGACTACACCAACAGCGATATGGACATAGCGGCCGATAATCCTCCAATGCCGATGCCAGCAAACTTCCCTGATCTGAGTCTGCTGTATCGCAATAGAGTACAGAATAGTTTTGCTGCTATGCGACCCGAAATCTATCCTGTTATGTTCCAACAAGCTCCTCTAGATGGTCATACGGATCAATTGGACTGGACTGCGTTCCTAGGACAGCCTAATTGGCTAGGGTTCTGAGTAAGTACAAGATAGAACTATGGCATTGATTTTATTATACTAACAACAGGATATTTATGTATATTTAGATCATGGTAGATGACTGTATCGCTAGCAGCATTGGTATTTGCCCGTAGGTGCTTGTGTATAAATCTAGACAAACCAGCCTAGGTCACTAATTTGAGCTACGCAAGCTCGTGTCACTAGCAAATGCCATTTCTTTTTCTGTTGGTGCTTGAGTATGATGTACCTATGGTATACACAGTAGTACTGACTCACTGCCCCACCTTCTCTATACAGAACGCTGAATGCGGGATCGCGTCTTCCGGACTTTAACAACGTGAAACCGAGGAACTACGAATGGTATATAACGCGCATAAGCCACCGGGCTCATATGATTGAACTATCCAGCGTGGATAGACCGTCCTTGGGACAGCATGGTGGTCTTTGTCGACTACGACCAGCATTCGTCCGATGACGCGCGACATCCGATCCTACACTCCTACAACAAGACAGATGTCGTGGCTGTGAAGGCATTTTACACAAAGCCCGGGCCTGGGCTGGCCTTCGATAATCCGAACATAAACGCATTTAGTCGCTGTTTGGGCTGTTACCCGTACGACCCAGTGTCACCTTTGCTACACTTTTGCTACCATTTTTCTCGCGTCCGTACACAGTGCTAATGTGTGGCTGGTGACTACAGGGTGGTTACGGAAATCGCGCGATATCTAGACCTGAATAGTCTTGACGCCTTGTCGAGGACCTGCCGTCAGCATAGAGCCAATTTGATGCCGTTTTGCAGCCAGCTGGTCAAACGGACTCTACGCTGTAAGAACGAAAGTGTCGAAGACAATGGAGATCAGAATAGTCATCAAGTCGGCAGGCTTACAAGCGGTAAACTCGGGAAATGTGCTCGAGACATGGTGGGGGAGTGTCGGAAATGTTCAACGGTGATATGTCGGGTCAGTAAGGTCCGGAGAAAAATATTTTCTTTACTGAAATGCCTATGCTGAACTGAGTCGGGGAGGGGGGAACAGAATTGTACGATCAAACCCCCCAGTGCCGCAATGCTGAAGAATCGCTTGCGTCGCCTGTGTGCCTCGTGTTGTGCTGCACCCTATGTTTACCATCTTTCTCCAGAAAGAGGACCGCCGACTCCCTCTTGTGCCCGAGCATTTACTTACTCCGCCTTCGCACGTACTCCATGCCGATGTGAAGATACAATCTGGCTGTGCCAGGCTTGTGGCCACTCGTTGCGCAATAACGACACCGTGTATAGACGAGTTTGGACGTGGCGTACCCGATATGGCGCGTACCTCGGCGCAGGCTTGGGGACTGGAATCGGCGAAGGATGCCAGGGTGTGAAGTGCGGGAAAGGAGAGAATTGTCTTGCCGCTCAGGCGATTGAATTAGAAGTAGATCGCGAGGTGGACGAATCAGAAATCACCATTCCGCATCACCATAATCATCATCGTCATCTTGGTGATCGTACAGATGGCCACACGGCATTGCATGGCATTGCTGTCGGGGAAAGAAGCGATGGCCATCAGCATGATGATGAGCCGGGGTATCTGCGACAGGAGATAGTCGGCATCGGCGGGGTTGTTAAGCAAAAGGTCAAAAAGAGAGTCATAGTAGGGGCTTGTGTGGAAGAGTACGAGGATGAGCGTGAGACTGGCAAGTACCTGCGGCGCGAAGAAACCGGTCAGGTAAGGAGCTGGTGTGGTTGGTGTTGGAGAGTTGTTCCCAGTCGTAGGGATTTGGAGCAGGAACTGGCATAAACCGAGTTTCATATGTTATCCCGGCAAAGCACGCATGAAACGTCGCATCATGTCTCTAATGTTTGTGTATTACCTGGCCAATGCCATCCTAAGCCGGAGACTGTTTATACGTAGCTACGACTGTTACAAACCAAAACTACGAACACTCAGTCGTTTGTATGACTTTCCTCAGCGGTTGCTTGCTTTCTACCTAGGTATGGATCACTTATAGGATCTTATTTACTACCTCGATTGTTTTTGTTTACTACTCCAGACTTCCTTGCTGACATCGTAGGTAATCCTAGCTTTCTTTTCCATTCTTTTCTTTTCTTTTCTTTTCCCGCTATCTGGTACATGTACAAACTCCGAAGTCGATATTACATTGGTCTCATATAGCAAAGGGGCAGAGATGCTACAATCCCCGGAGTACACTATATCGATGCAGAAACAATAGTCTGCAAAGGGAGGGAGTCATCGATTGGCAGAAGGAAGTCTTATCAGCGACCATTCTCCAGATCTCATGCTCGGGGAAACATACATGGATCGGCCCAGGCTGTCTATCTATCTAGAATGCTGCTTGGGTGTTTACGAGAGCAAAACCCGTCCTCCGCGCAGCCTGACTGGCCGGACCGAACAGCGTCTTCGTATCGCGCGGAGATGCACGAAGACTTGGCAAGCAGTCAAAAAGATAACGGAAATAGAGGCTGAAGAAAGAGCCCTAATTGGGCCGACTTTTAGGTTTACTTACTAGTATTTAGGGTTGCCGGCCCGTGCAAACTTGATCGCCATCTTCGATCGGAGCATATCAAATTCAAATGCCTCCTCTTTTCCCAATATTTGGATTTGGATCTGGATTTGGATGATGGAGGACTAATCCGGAAACGATGGCCCGGGATTGGCCAGTACTATTGATATCTAGTAGCTTAGAAATGCAATTGTATCATTTCGGGCTGAATTGGTCCTGAAGATCTGTTCCAAAACGATTGGCTATCTTGTCTTCTGGATCAAAATCTTCGACGAGATGAACAAGCCTGGTCAAAGAGGGAACGGGGTAGCTTGTATCTCTCCATCTGAAGATAAAAGGCACTCAAGCCCCCTTGCATTCAGTCACATTAATTTCCGACCCCAAGCCTTGGCCCTTGGCTTTGTTTCGTTGGCAAAATACGGCCTCCGAAGACGTTTGTTGTTTTCTTTCCCTCTCTAGTCAACCAAAACCAAGGTCGAAGGAAGAATCAAAATGGCATCAAGCTTTAGTGTGAACGCCCTCACGCCCGTCGAGGTGGTGGAGATGATCACTGCCACGGGTGCACGCAAGGGAAATATGCGCCTGGACAAAGTCTTCTTCAGCGGTGTTTCTGCTGGTTGCATGCTCGCGTTTGCCTGTGCTACCGTGCTCAGCACAAACACTGCGCCCTGGTGGCAAGAAAATGCTCCCGGTCTGATCCGTACTATTGGCGCCTTGGTCTTCCCTTATGGTTTGTGCATGATCATCTTGACCGGCGCTGATCTGTGTACTGGCTCTTTCATGGTTGGTTCCAATTCTTGCTCTCGGTGTCGTGGTCCTTCTACTAAAAGTATTTGATTAGTTCACCACCTTGGCGGTTCTCCAGCGCCGTCTTTCATGGTACAAAATGTTGACTCACTGGGTCCTCACCTTTCTAGGCAACTTGGCTGGGTCGCTGTTCATGGTATCCATCATCCTCGGATATGGCGATATCCTCTCTGCTGCCCCTTACAGTACCGAGGTCATCAACTTCGCGACTAAGAAGCAGGTCACTCCAGAATGGCAGATGATATTTCTGCGTGGAATTGGCTGCAACTGGCTCGTCTGTCTAGCATGCTTCTTTGGTATTCAAGGCCGCGACCTCGCTAGCAAGGTTATCGGCATCTGGATGCCCATTTTCGCCTTCGTGTCTCTAGGATTCGATCATGTTGTGGCGAACATGACCTTTATTCCGATGGCTATCTGGTTGAATGCTCCCGGTATTTCGGTCGGTTTGTATATCTGGAAGGGTATCATTCCGGCCCTAATTGGTAATATCATTGGAGGAGGATTGTTTTGCGGTGCGTCCCCCATGTCATTTCGAAGTTGAATTGCAGGAACACTGATTGAGCCATATAGGGACATACTACTGGTACATGTATGCACTTGACGAGAACCTCTCGGTGGGCGCCATCAAAGGTCTCGTCGGCAAGAAGGGGACTGTCAGCTCGGAGGATATCGAATCCAGCGCCGCTACTGTTACCGCTCCTGTTGACAAGGAAGAAAAGTCCGCTTAGGTGAATCAACACTTGAGTTGTGTCAATGTGTCGACTACCAATAATATTTTCGTCTCTAGAGAGGAGAAGTCCCATAGGACAAGTACTTATCCTACCTTGATGAATTCATGGTAAGAATATCTGAAGAGTGAAGGATCATTTCCTTTTCTTTTTTTATGTCTATATTATGTCATGTGGTATCTTTATGTTTGTAACCAAAGCAATCGTCGAATGGCTGTTGTTTCGTTTGAAGATGGAGCTAAGGCACCTGGGTGGCTATACATAATTCTATCTCAGGAGGCTTAAACAATGAAGCTGTTGGTGATGTCAGCAGTCTAGCCCTACGATGATATCATTTTTCTTATAAAAGTGGCTGTACAGACCGTCTCGCGGCCCAAGTTTGCTGCTAAGCTGTCAAGAAGTCAATTGAGTTCAGCATGTCCTTGCATAGCAGAACGATGTTCATGTTTGGTTTGCCTGCCTTTCCCTCTCTTTGCGCTAGTTTGGCTAATTAGGTATATATCGTTGATATAGAAAGCCAATTTGCTCATTACTCAGGCGCCTAGGTACACCCCAGGATGACTTTCATCGAACATACAGACATTGGCCTCCTGGTTCCGAGAAGGGTATCATAATTGTACCACAACTCTAGAAAAAATGTACAAAACAACCGAAGATGATATTGAATAGCAACCACACAATTAACTTGATGGTTGAAGGGGCAAGAGATTCAAAGTAATTCAAGTCAAAACCACTGCTCGTGTATACATCAGAAGACCGATTCTTGCGTGGCTGCCTACAACAGACTATAATTGAAATCACATACACACTCTTCGAGGTCCAACAAATGATCCATGAAGCGCTCCCCAAGTCCAATGTAACCTTATGCAGCATTGGTACACATAGATTGCATTATCGTTTCAAGCGCAAATGATACTGTGGGCAACACTTTTGCAATGCAAATCATCGGCGTCATGTATTCTCAAAGGATGCACATAAGATGTATAGTGTGCTATATGATGACGCATTAATATGCATAATTATTAATGTATATGGATGACAAGTATCATTCGAGGGATGTCTAGTTATGTGAGAAGGACATCAAAGAGTCATCAATGCCGACATGAGAAATTTGTTAGTAATTGTTTCGTTTTCTCTGGTCAGCATGCCCGAAGTGATCAACTTGATTAGCCATTATTTACGTGCGTAGGTCAAATTTACCACCCCTACCTGCTAGTATCTAATTAGTGGGTTACAAAAAATAACTAGGCAGTTGATCATTCCTTCGTAAGTTCAACATGGTATTAATTAAAAGATAACGCGCGCATGTACCCTGTGTGCTATGCGTTACTCTGGTTGTCTTCGTCTACTTTGATATATTTTGAGCTGACACTCCAACAACCACATGTCGCTAGCATGGCAATCCTAAGCTATAATCCCAGTGTCCATCTGTTTAAAATTTTCGGTAAATCAGCTGAATAGAGTTAGAACTCAGACCGGGTGTTGGTAGCTTCATTCAGCTTGCTGACAATAATGCATGGTGCATGCATGCAACTGAGGATTTCACTAAAGCCCTAGGGCTAGTAGCCTAGTACCATCAAGAAAATAATTACGATCAGCAAGCGGGTACATGTGCTTTACCAGATCACGGATGACTTGAGCGATACTATTACAATCAAATCAGCACACCGAGTTCACGTACTACCAACACAGTCGATGACTAGTAAAACGTATGCGGTCTAATCTCACTAGTCTGGGCCAACGTGGTCGGATCGCCAGAAAGTCAATGGCTCTGTGTAGCTTATCATCCAACAGCACGATACCCCGTACAGAAAAGTGCGTATATCATGCCTAAACTTCAGCTAGAAGCTCGAAGGAAGCCTTCTAGGTTGGAGGGTGACATGCAAGGAGTCAAAATAATATTTTTTTGTGATATCGATGACGAATACAGTATTGTGGTTACAGAATAGTTATAGATTGGTGGATGTAGATTATATTTACCTGATACAGAATACACATAATATTCTGTACAATGCGGGAATTGTGAAAAAATACAAAGAAACAGAAAAGTAACCTAGAATTATTCTGGAATGTCTTCCAAGGTTCCTAGTGCGCTGATTGTCGAAGCAATTGGGCAGAATATTCTGCGCAGAATCGTCGAATGTAACGAAGACCTGACGATCACGTACAAAAGAAGCAATGTGGCGAGGATCACCAGCCGCTAGCTACTTCACGTGCAGAAATGCGCGCGTTTGTGATAGTTAAGAAAAATGGGCATGCCAAAGGGGCGGTACGGAGCACTGAGTACATACTCCGTGTTCAAAGATAACGTATTTCCGTAGTAAACCGGCCACCCGTAATCACCATACAAATAGCCATTTTGAATCACCCGTAAATTCCACAAATTTATATATAAATAGTACTTCAAAAAGATTATATATAATATTTATATAAATTTATTCTATATATTAGATTTTTAGTAGAATCTATCAAGTCAATTTTTAGAAATAAGAAACTACACTAGTAATTATGGTATTTTTCAGTACAGAAGGGTTCTTAATATTTTTAAACCCTTTTAAAGCTAGAAATATGTTCTTTTATATATATTATAATATATATTCAATTTATAGATATAGTTTATATATAAAATTGTGGGATTTCTAGGGGGGTGAAAAATGTTATTTTGGAGATTGCGGGTGGCCAGTTTACTAGGGAAATACATTATGGGCTAGTTAAACCAGGTTGGATCATTCATGGCGTGGAGTGCCCAGCTGGCTCGGTCTGTCTGCATGTAAATACGCAAGTACGTATCATGACTCGATAAGACAATGGCCAAGATCTAGCAAATGCAACCAAAAATCCTTCCCGCCAGTAAAGGAACGAAATCAATTGAAAAATAGCTCTCGACTGCGAATGATTCGTCAGGCAAATCTGTAGACTACTTACGCAACTTGCCTACCTGATTGCATAATAAATATTTAATAAGACATTAACCACCAAGATCGTCGAACGTAGATGAATCATGAACCAAGAAGAATTACTCCGCGAACGACAGCGGTATACTACTCCGTATTGGTATATGCATGATGCAGCACATCACATGGCCATCTATTGTTCTGGAAGACTTCCACAAACAGCAGTAACGCCCGATCAACATCGAAGATCACATACACACACATACATTATCAGCGGGCCGATGTGGAGCATCGTATCGCCAAAGAAAAGAGGAGAGGGTGTGGGTGGGGATCAAAGTTAAGGGCCGCCCGCCGGAATTCGTACAGCGGAGTCGGGGAGATAGTGGCGCCCAATAGCGACAGGGGTAATGTGCGCGTGGCTGACTATGCATACATGCTTACTCGGTTTAATTCGCCGACTCAAATTCCAACGCACTTCGTTCCACTGCTGCCGCGGCGCCGATCAATAATCAAAACAACATCAGCGATCTTCTTCTTGTCAGCTACTTTAGTTAAGTTAACTAACTAATCGGTAATGTCAGTTACGTACGACACAACTCCTCCTAGCTATTCATGCTATGCCGGAGTGATCTCGGCATATACAAATTCTATGAGCCGGCGTATCCACCTCCACGCGAAAACATGCATACCACCACGTTTGCCTATGCTACCTTGCCTAGTCATTGAGACACGTGGCCAGCAGCAAAATCTTGTGCTTCTTCAGAGATCGTTGGTTGGCTGTCTGCCAGCCCAATCCAGAATCGACAGGCGAACCGTTGCGAATCGACTTGAGTGGCTATTTTAGGCTTAGTCTACCAGAAGATCCTGATCAGCAAGGGTCTGAATAACTAATGTTATACTACGTCTATGCTCATTTTCGTATGATGGTATGTTATCATCGAGTAATCTAGCAATTCTCCGTGGTAGCCATCTTAATCTTCAGCCATCTGCCTGTGTCACCATGCTATGCTGTGCTCTGTGTCTCGGGATAAATGCACAAAGTCATCGCTGAACGAACGTTGTTTCATCTAAAAATAGACAACAAGAATGTACTAAGGGCGATCCCTGTCAAGTTAGCCGCTGGGGAGCTATCTTACGTAAAGTGGACAAATCATGACTAGTCAGGTTAATGACGCATAATTCGACTAATTTGGCTGATACAGCTTGTCACTGGAAGTCTAAAACGTGCATGGTATTTCGCCATTCCAGCTCGTCCCTGCGTATATGCAATGCAAATAATGACAAACACGTTGGTTTGAGCGTCGACTTGGATACAAGGGTCCGAGCGTATTTACGTACGTGCTGTCTGTTCAGTTTTCAAGTACCAATAGCAAATTACCCATTCCTACCACACTTCCATTCGTTATATTACGATAACTTGACTAATCAATTTATAAGTTCAAAGCCTAGTCAGCAAGCACGTACGTAGTAGAGTAAGCAGTTAGACTGTAGTTACACTATGCATCAGACTACGCAATACATTTTCCAAATGAAGTTATATCTTTGCTTATGAATCCAATGCTGGTCTGAATAGCGCATGCACCCTGCTAGCTCGTCTCAAATGTTGTTCATGAAGAATTACATATTATACTCTGCCTACTTGATGACCGAACTTCAGTAGTTTGGACGTGGATGTACGTAGTTCAGGGTAACATCGGCGCGGTTCCTTCGGCTTGAGGGTTTTGCTCTGAAAGTCTGCATTTGTGGACTTGCCTATAACGGTATACTATCAAACATCAGACTTGCTTTCGGCAAAAGTGAAGACGGCATAGCAGTTACATGATGGATCTGACTGGGCTGTGATGGTGACTGCATTCTGGCCAGGGATTCCATCTCGTGGTTGCTCCAATTGCCTCAATACACGTACCTTAGCTAGGATATGCTTCGGCCAATGACGCCCGCGTAACTATGCTCTCAACATTTCTTTTGTACACACACACGCAAGCGCCGTCAAGAGTCAGTTAACGGCACATACGCCGTCATCCAATGAAGAAAGCAGACTCTTTGCCATTTGTCTAAGTAGCCGCCGGTGGCTGCTGCGTATGTAGTGCCAACCAAAGTAGTCAGTTCATATAACATATTCCATTGCTATGACACAATCTAAAGCCACGTGAAGGCACCTACTGCAAGCCACAGACTGCTAATGTTTCTCTTTTCCATCAATACTGCAGAGACGCATCACGGAGTAGTAGTACTTCATGCAGAAACGTGCATATCAAAAACGACTGAACGAAACAAAAAGAAATCAAGTTAACACGAACCGAACCGTCGAAGCTCGTTTACGCTCTACGCAGACGCTATAACGAAACTACGGAAATCCCATAATTGGGACCACCCCATACAATCGTCACAGCTAGTCCACGTATTCGTAATTCCGCTAGTATTGTCACGATGCGTAATAGTATCCACTAGTTCCAAGCCCTGGCGGTTAAAGCAGACTGCAGCCAATCAGAAGACAGACTATATAAGGCCAGCGAACCCCTGCAAGCCACATGCGGGAATGGCGTAATGAGTAATGACGGGGTATTTTTTTTCCTTATCGATTGCTCATCCGTCCCTCTCCTGCTAGTTCAGCGGCAGAAAAAGAAACAGCACGATCTAAGTGTGATTACTCCGTGCGAAGTCCGTAGGAAAGCAAGTCCCCGATACAAAAAGTCGTCCTGGTGTTCCAGTTGGCGCTCATGGTAAATGGTGCATCATTTGTCTGCTCGTAACTGCATTTGTCTGTGGAAAGATACGTTTTCACTAGTCAAGTAAGTTCCGCCTACGTATTGCGTAGCATTCGCGATTTTTGGAATAGCATGGTAATTTATCAGTAATTACTACTCCGTACTACGGAGTTCGTGGCGAGCATAAATTGATAACGAGCCTGCTCTCCAGATTCTGTATGCCGGCGATCTGCGAGAAAGCGAGGATATACGGTGCTGACTGGGATGATCATGCTGTTATCGTCATCACTCACTACTGTGCAATGGATTCGAATTAGCATAAAATTGGCCGCACGCAAGTAGTATGCACTGTGTAAGGTGGCGAGATCCAAGCTCAGTAGAAGCCAGTCGTCAGATGTCGACATTACGTTATCTCTGTTCGATTTAGGTTTAACGATTGACAGCCTAATAGTGTACTATCCTATTAGGTTTGGCGATTTCCCATAGCAACCTTGTGAGCTTTAGAGCCGATCAATGTTGCGAGTCATGGAGGACGCCATTCGCTAACCGAATACCAATCAATTGCATATCGTGTTCACCAAGTAGCAAAGATGACCAGAGAAGGCGCTTCACGCCGAAAGGTCCGTGGCAGCACTTTATCCTCGAGCGTATCTAGTGGCTACTAGTAAGGTAGAGAAATAATAATGCCATGCGTACCGCGGGATCCGTGCGAAATACACTCTGTCGAGACTTGAGATCGTTCCGGTGGATAGTAGTTGCGGATCCCCAACGCTTAACTACGAGCTGGCCAATCACGGCTTCCGTGCCTGGAGTTCAATCTAAAGAACCAGATGTGATTGGCCAGTTTGGCCGCTTAACATCCGCTTGACTATATTGGATAATTTGTCTTGGCATGCCATTTGCTAAATTAGTAAACTTCCCAACTATTGACTGGCGACTCTTTGATGCAACGCTGATTGCAACGTGGACACAAGTACTCTCTCTTTTCTTGATAGCAGTGTCGAATCCAGCAAGTGCATTCTTGAGCCTTAAGGCTTGAAAGCAACCTCAAACATGATAGAGCGTAGAATGTAGTATTTGGCTTTAAACCGATGACCTGGATACAGTACTTGGCAGCATCGGGAATTATATATCCTTACTATCTCTTAGTAATCCCGGCATGGCATCAAGTAAAAACAGCCAAACGTATTCGCCTGATGGCGACAAAATCTGCAGGTCAGAATACGATCAACGGCTATTCCCTCGCCTAGTCCCAATATGATGTCAGTGGATGCTTACCATGACTCGCGAAGGCACGTTTTCTGTGTCTATATCCGAAATCAATGGAGAATTGATCTATAATGGACCTTCCTAGGATCTGATACCTTCGCTGTCGGAAGAAGGACCAGAAAGATGTCTTCTTTCTGTGCCTCTCATTTAACCCAGTGCTCATTTTCTAAGATTTCGATAGGCATAGATGATATAGTACGGAGTACGGAGTACCATGTAGTATATTGTACGTATTTCGTACGAAATAATTGATACGTAGTAGCGATTGGGATCTACACCACGATTGGAACGGCATGCCACGATATGAAACACTTCCTAGGTGCAAAGCAACTTGCCACACGCGAACAACCAACCTGCTACATTCATGATCTCGTACAGAAGATATTGAGTATAGTATGTAGTAACTATATGCCGTATAACGTGACAAATTTCTTCAGACTCCGAGCACGTCCATTAGCCAAGACGTTTCTGGTGTCGCATTCCAAGTCTCGGGTGGGAAGAAGGATTATTACCCCTGCTATCAAATGTAAGCGGTCCAATCAGCGTTGCAGCATCACGTAAGTCTGAACCATGGCAGCTTTAGTGCGGCCTCCAGACTCTCCTAGCCTGACGAGTAGATCAAGCTTCTGCGCATGTTCCACCTCGACTTCCATACTAGTCCCGAAATAGGGTATAAAGTGCATGGAGGATTTCGATCCTTGCCCTTGTTCTTTGTTTGTGTTGACATCAACAGCGACTATCCTTGCTGGTGTAGATGTCTAGTGCTTGGATTCTCTCGACACGGAGATCATACGATGCCATTCCTCATGGACTTACTATACAAATACAAAAGAGAAAAGGTCCAACAAAAGGACCTTGCGGTTTATGTATCCGACTCCGGAGTAAATAGATGGTCTAACGGCTCCATTAGTCCCAGATACCTGACTCCACAAATCTTCAACCTCAATGGAGTGGATGGCCAAGAAATAATAAATCGATCCAAAGCAGTTAGTACGGAGGTAGCAAGGCCTTATCATTTTTAAATATCAGCTATCCTCATACTAACTGATGCAATGCATCGAATCATTCTGCTTCCGGCTTAGCGCCGCCAGCCACCTTCACAGCCTAGAATCTTACCTGCAGTCAATCACTGCGCGGCGCTGAGCCCACCCGCGAATGCTGAAACAGCGGAAGAGTCAAAAGGTTGTTGGGATATGTAACTATGTCACCGTCTACAAGGTTAATGTAGAATGTAAAGTTCATAACAAGGTAGAACTAGGTGACTGTTTTTGACTTTATGATCTCCCTCGTTAGTGTATACGCAATCAGACGCACTCGAATCTATTGGTGCAGATGGAATAAATTGCCGCAGTCTAAGCTGAGCTCAATCTGCCAAATCATAAGATGAATTAATATTAATATAATATAACTTGGGTGCTATTGTTGTATCCTCCCATGTCATATGGCTACAAAATGAATATACGAATACACGTATATAGCATATGCACGTTCACTAATCCAGTGTACGTAAATTGATGCAGCATTGGCTCTGCAATTTAATTTTAGAGACTGTTTCTCAAATTTCAAGGCGTACCAGATGGCTTGGCAGCCTGCAGAAGCTGAGTTGAAGATCCTCCAATCACTGCTCTCGTAGGCGTCTAGCTTATGAGGATTCAACCTCAGCTCTTGCTCTGTTCTGTGAGTTCTCTTTTCTTTTCCTTTTCCCTTAAAACTCCGTGTGTATTCTTTATTTCTCTTTTGGGTGCCCGCTTACTACTGGGGTCATAATATGCAATTGAGCGAATAGAATGATATCTTTGTCTGATCTACGTAGGTACTCGCTTACTCATCCTGCATTCTGCTAGCCACTTGGCTAGCCAATCAG
This sequence comes from Talaromyces atroroseus, assembly GCF_001907595.1. Taxonomy (NCBI): domain Eukaryota; kingdom Fungi; phylum Ascomycota; class Eurotiomycetes; order Eurotiales; family Trichocomaceae; genus Talaromyces; species Talaromyces atroroseus. The sequence continues at coordinate 1,744,256 of NW_017971432.1, forward strand.
CCATGCTGTACTACACTCAATGCTTATTGTTATTATTTTATTATTAGTTCTTTTTCCCCCACATCCTATCAAATAAGATAACCATAATAGCAAAAAATATAATCTATTCATAAAGAATGTTAGGGGGTAAACGCCTTACATTCCAGATATACTTCTTGAGTCTCTGAGTTCTCCGGATCAGCGTCCCCACCACGGTAATTCCCCCCCCTTCCCCGTCGAAAGCAACTATTCTTGTCTTCGACTTCGAGAATTCTCTTCCTTGCCTCTCCCGTCGAGTCGGTAATTTGCTCCGCGGAACGTGCATGGCGGAGCTACCCAGGTACCTGCTCGCACCAAGAATTCCAAAACAGTTAAATTATGTAGCATTCACTACGTAGCACTTGTTCCTTGGGTGTACTAGTAAATAATATATTCAGAGTACTACGTACTTTGTACAGCCTACTCTATCTGGTCTAAACCCCCACCCAC